>NC_142803.1:4788412-4843174 GCF_049724085.1 Artemia sp. Qi Xiang Cuo
TTTTGAGTTTGGGGGGAAGAGGGATTTTAAAAACCTCTACCCGTGATATAACGTGTCCTCTGATGTCGATTCTCATGTTTTTAGCACTCTATGTCTTAGCACTTTAGAAATATTTAAAAAGCTTGTAAAGTAGAATTTTGGAAAATTTTGAGTTTGGGGGGAAGGGAGATTTCAAAAACATCTTCCCATGACATAAATTGTCCTCTAAAGTTGATTCTTATGTCTGTAGCGCTATATGTAGTAGCGCTTTAGAAATATTTAAAATATTTTAAAAGCTTCTAAAGTAGAATTTTGAGTTTGGGGGGAGGGGGATTTCAAAAACATCTTCCCGTGATATAATGTGTCCTTTGAAGTCGATTCTGATGTTTTTAGCACTGTATCTTTTAGTACTTTAGAAATATTTTAAAAGCTTCTAAAGTAGAATTTTAGAAAATTGTGAGTTTGGGGGGAAGGGTGATTTCAAAAACCTCTTACAATTAAATAAATTTTAATCTAATGTTTATTCTGATTTACGTATCGCTATATGACTTATCTATTTATAAATATTTAAAATAATTTAATAGATTATAAAGTAGAATTTTTAGTTTGGGGGGAGGGGGGACTTCAAAAACATCTTCCCATGATATAATGTGTCCTTTGAAGTCGATTCTGATGTTTTTAGCACTGTATCTTTTAGTAGTTTAGAAATATTTTAAAAGCTTCTAAAGTAGAATTTTAGAAAATTGTTAGTTTGGGGGGAAGGGTGATTTCAAAAACCTCTTCCCGTGATATGACGTGTCCACTGAAGTCGATTCTGATGTTTTTAGTACTCTATCTTTTAGTACTTTAGAAATTTTTTAAAAGCTTCTAAAGTAGAATTTTAGAAAATTTTAAGTTTGGGTGGAAGGGGAATTTCAAAAACATCTTCCCATGACATAATTTGTCCTCTAAAAAGGATTAGGTTATTTTTACTGATCTCTCTTGTGAAATCCTTTACCTAATTAATACAGTTTAAATGGTCTTATCAACAGAGTTGTTTGGCATGTGCCTACTACCCTTAAGGGTAAGGGTGTCTGATAAGGCAAGTGTGACGTCACAACAAACCTGGTTTCATATACCATAAAGAAAGTCAGCATGGGTTGAAAATTAAATGGCTTAGGATTTAAACAGGATTTTGGAATATATTTTAATGAACAAGGTTGAAAGCAGAAGTTGTGTAAGGTAAGCAGTGATTTATATTTATGATAGTAATATAGGATGAAATATGAGTTAAAAACAACTAGTAATGTGCAGTAATTTACCATTATATAGAGGGGGGATGAGTGGAGATAGGTACTTCAAAGTACCTTCCCGGGACAAACCTTAGCATGTACATCCATCCCTGAAAGTTTCATTTTCCTAACCCAACTCCTTTCCAAGATAGCCAAAAGTAACTAAAGTAGAATTTTACCTTTTCATTTTCATCTTAGCTAAATTATATGACCCTCTGCAAATTTATGCAGCCAGCTAATCCACATTTAATTGCTGACTTATTGTAAAATCTCTATATACCACCTAGAAATTGAATTGTTTCACCTTTGGGTCACAAGCATGATATTAGATTGAACATTTTAACCATACACAACACAGACAATTTCTAATATACTGATAGACAACAGTGAAGCCTGATCTTGGCCACACATTTGAAGCTTGAACCCACTCTTAGAAAACACTGTCAAATCTTTGATATTAAGTCTTAAAGTTTGAACAAAAAATTCCTAATGACAGACAGTTAACCATGGATGGATTAAGACAAGCACTGTGAAACAGATTAATTATATTTATATAAGCTAGAGTGTGGAGCTAACTTTTGTATAAAATCAAACTTTGAACAACCAGATGTTTTCCAAGATTATTTTCAGCCAAACCCAACAATGTCTAACCCTATACAAACATTATCCCATATTAGGAGCCTCCTGTTTTTAATAGGTAAATCAATTTTTAATCTGAACATCTGACCAAGTACTGGGGGTCTTACCCTACCTCAAGCTGTATATATGCCCACTTACACCCCTGGTTATTACCTCCCTGGAAAATACCCCCCCCCCCCAGAAAAGGCCTCTCTCCCTGCAGAAAATAAGGCTTTCCCAATTTGAGAATTTTATTTGAGTTTTATTTCATAAATTTCAGTAGGGTGAAGGAATTTTAGTACTTGTGTATTATTGCCACTCATTCAAGTTTATGGTCTGTAAAATTCAAGTTTATGCTCTGTAAAATTCAAGAACACATTGTTTTTTTCATTAGTTTCTTTGTTATTTTAGAAATAAATTTGGGCTATAGATTTGGACATTAGGGGGAGGGAGCATATAGCATTTCTGCATGCAAAATCTGTTTGGTACAATTATTCTGCATATTTGATAGATAGACAAATACATGTATTTTAAAGCCAAATATACAGCCATGAACACAGTAAAATAACATAAATGAAAGGCATAAATAACATAAACTTTGATCAGCAATCAAACAGTTTGTGGTAACAAACTATAAGTAAGGAGAAACCTGGCTCAATAGTAACCAAACCTCTAAAAAACGGAATTTTTATACCAGTAGATACATCAAAAGAATCAGATCTTTATGATCTTTATTCAGGAATTTTGGTACTTGTGTATTATGCGCCACTCACTCAAGTTTACGCTGTGTAAAACTCAAGAACCAAACCAGTTTCTCTGTTAGTTTTTTTTAGCTTAGCTCAAGACAAGACAAAGAAAGGTGACAGAATATATGGGAAATATATAATTCAGGCTATATATTTGCATATAAGGGGGGGGTAAAGTATTTGGATAGTTTGAAGTCAGAAAACAATTCTTACTTCATAATATGCTGAAAAAATTGTGCCTACTTTACCCCCACCCCCTAATGTGCAAATATATAGCCCAAATTTGTTTCTATAGTAATGAAGAAGCCAGTTTATTCTCAAATTTCACACATTGTAATCTTGAGTCAGTGGCATATAACACACACGTATCGGATTTTTTCATGGAGAGAGAAATTTAACGTAGAGATCGAATTTTGAGGAGGAGGCAACCCCTTACATATATGTAATAATTTCAGTTCATTTTAAGGTTTGATGTTGCTCCTCACTTTCAGTTGAAAAACTTGTTTTTTTTTATTTAATTACTTACAGATAGTATTTGTTAATGGGTAACGTAAGTTTTTTTTTAAGAAAAGTAAAGAGCTTCATTAAACCAAAAATGAGCAGAAATAAAATAAAATAATCTTCAAAGTAAAAACTATGGAGTATAATAGAAAAAAAAATTTAAAAAGATAATAAGATATTTTTCTTATGAAAAAGACTATGTCAATAAAAAATGAATAGAAATTAATATAAATAACTTTCCACTAAACAAGTTTGTCAAGGAACAGTAAACAGTCTCATTAAGCCAAAAATGGGTAGAAATAAATTCAAATTATTTTCCAAGCATAAAACTACCACAAATCACCATAAATAAATGAATTGAACCCAAATCGAAGAGAAATAACAATAAAAAACCAATTCAAACTCAAAATAGCAACAATTAGCATGAGTAGGGCTGACAACTCCCACACCTCCTCAAGACCAGAAAGTAATTTGCTCTGTACTGAAAATAAAATACATTTTAAATGTTTTCACTTTAACAAATAAAGAAGTATTAAGACTATAAAAAATAGATGTCAGAATATGTATATCAAACTGACAATACACGGTTATTTTTAAAAAAAAAGTAAAGTGCAAATTATTTTCTGGTCTAAAGAAGACATGGGTGTTGTCAGCCATACTCCCTTTACTTTTTGCTCGTTTTGAGTTTGACTAGGCTGTTATTGTAATTTTTGTTAGTTTTGGGTTTCATTTATTTGATAATGGTAATTTGTGGTAGTTTTATACTTGGAAGATAAGAAAAACAAACTCATTGAATTTGACAATGCTTTTGTTTGTAAAAACTTAAAAAATTTAGAATTTGTTGGTTCCCAAAGCCAACTATCCTTTCAAAGGATAGCTAAACCTTCCTAAGTTTTTTTGTGCCATATGTTTTAGCTTAATTTTGAGGATTGTTCACCTAAATTTTTTTTTCTTCTTCAATTTTTTTTAATTTGGCACCTGCTACTGCCAAAAATTGCAGAAGTTCATATGGATGTCTTTTCAACACAAATGGATTTGTGTTTTTTTTCTGAGTTTTTAAGACACTCCTGGTGTGTCAATTCCTCTTTTTCCCATTCCTTAGCACTTCAACAAAACTAAAAAAAAAAAAAAAAAAAAAAAAAAAAAAAAAATTTACAAACCTTGTTTTCTACAGGAGCAAGGGTATTTACCGCGAGGATATTTTTCAAGGAGGGGGTCACTCACTCAGCGTAAACTTGAGTTAGTGGCGCATAATACACAAGTACCAAAATTCCTTCCCCCTATGGAATTTAAAAAATAAAATTCTCAAATTTGGAAAGCCTTATTTTCCATGGGTGGGGGGGGTATTTTCCGCGGGGGGTAGGGGGTGTTTTCTGGGGGAAGGGTTAGCGCCTAGAACCATATATGCACTGAGTTTTCTGTAGGTCTCTATTCTTTCTCTAAGGGATTTCTATTCTCTATTCTAAGTGATTTATTAGTTTGCCCATATAAAGGAAAATTCATTGCATATCTATAATTCAGGATGCATAGCCTTTTTCCATATTGGGGGGGGGGGTAGGGTCAAAAGTGCGTTTCCAATGCAGACAAATGTTATATTTTGATTCAGCATAAAATTCTGACTCAGAATGTATGTCTATTGTTTAGCTAGCTCATTAGTGAGTTAATCCCAAAATATCTACAAAATATGCCATTTTCAGATTTGCATGGTTTCGAGTTGCTCCTGTTCTCTGATCCAACTTTTAATAAATCTTTAGTTTAGGGGTTTCCTGCTATCCTGGGAAGTTGAGTTAAGTGAAGGAAACTTTCAGGAATAAATCCAGGGCCAAGAACATACCCTGAGAAGGCATTCCCTAGCCACTGTGTCTACCCTTTTATTATTTCTGCTTTTTCAAAGATTACATTATCTAGGTTGCATAAGAGGTCTATACCTATCTGAATTCTGACAAAGCATTTTACTCTTTTTTTGAGTTTCCAAACTTTTTTTCTAGCCTGTGAAAATGTAGTTTGTGCTATTTTAGTAGAATTTTAAGCCACCAATTTTTTTCTCAAATTTAAGAAATTATTTTGCAGGCTCTAAGCCTTACAAATTAGGAATGAGTAAAGATAGATGCCTCAAAACGTTTTTTGGGGCTACAGTAGTGACTCGTAAGAAAGGTAATGTTAAGAAAACAATTCTTACTTCGTATTATGCAGAATAATTATAACTAATACATTTTGACTTCAGTTTCTTTATGATCCCCCCCCTTTGTGCAAATATATAGCCAAAATTTTTTATTTCATATTAATTCAGCCATGCATCATTCTTGTTTTTCTACTGTAATGTATTCTATTGTAAGTTTTAGAAATATGCCCTGTCACTAGAGTTATAAAGCAAATCCTGACTGAGGACTCAGTATATTGACATCAACAACAATATGAAATGAATCCACCCTTAGAAATGGATTGGTACTCGCAGGATAGCCATTTAAATTAAAAAAAACTAGTTCATCAGAATTAATTAAGCTGAATTTGCAACCTTTGTGGTAGATTAAATTTGTCTGATTCTGCTGTTATTTAGGTAAGGTATTTTATTGTAATTAAGAACTTTTGTCTACATTTAGGTTCCCTATGGGCTATTAGGATATTCGAAATGTTAGGCATTATTTATGGTTCAAATATTCAAGCCAATTGAATTTTTTTAATGGAATTAAAATAAATACAATTAGTAAACAATTAAATTTGTAGGTGTTGTAATAGAGGTTTTTACAGTGATTTTACTGTTTAAGTCATGATTAGCTATCTAAGTTCTGGGATCTTTTCCTATGTATTTTTTTAGAAAATTTAAAGTAGTATGCAGAATTTTATAGTATTTCTTCATGGACTGTCTAGTACTAGTTTATTAGTTGGCCTAAATCATTTTAAAGCTCTGAAAACTACTTTTAAAAATTTTATAATGCTTGTTTATATCATTCCTGAATTACATTGCTTTACTTTACCCTGGTACTGGTCTGGGTAAGGTAAAGTGCTTTTAGGAATGATGTAAGTAGGCTAAGTATTATATAATTTCAAAAAGTAGTTTTCAGAATTTCATAGTATTTCTTCATGGATTGTCTAGTACTAGTTTATTGGTTGGCCTCCTCAGAAGGAAAAATATTGTAAAGCTCTTAAAACTATTTTTAAAAATCTTGAGATACTTGTTTCTATCATTCCTAAAATACATTGCTTTACTTTACCCTGGTACTGGTCTGGGTAAAGTAAATTGCATTTAGGAATGATGTAAATAGGGTAAGTATTATATAATTTCAAAAAGTAGTTTCCAGAATTAGAACCATGGAAACACAAAATGTCAGCAAACTGGACACAACTTGTGCCTAAATAAGGTATGATGTAAGGACTAAAAAACAATTCACATCCATTATTAGGAAAATAATTTTAATGGAAGATCCATTTTAATCAAGATACTGTTCAGCACTTAATCAGGACTAGGCACTGTCCAGACACTGGGTATTACCTTGTAATAAGGGCATGCATAAAAGGAAAAATAGCTTGAAATATTAATTTCTCTGCTACATTTATAAAGTTGAATTAAGGCTAATCATAGTTCAGTCCAAAAATTGAAGAATTCAGTTTTTGATGCAAAGTTTATTTGTTTGGTGAGTATTGTGAATATTGGAGTTTGGAATGATGCTTCAAATTTTGTGACAAAGGCTTTTTTTCAAGTTTATGTGATACTTTCTGTGTTCGTAAAATTTAAGAAGATAATACTGCATGAAGATAAAAGAATAAGGTTCTTTATCCAATAGCATTGGTATAAGTTAAGCATTTCATTATCCTTCTAGTTTAGATGTTGGCCCTCTCAGAAAGAAACATTAAAATCCTGAAAACTGTTCCTATGAAATTTAAAATACTTATATTTTTCCTAAAAGGACTTCTTTTTAATTTACCCTACTGACTCCTATTTTGCAAATATATAGTCCAAATTGTATGTTCTTCATGAGTTTTCAAAATAGAGCCAATAAAATAATAGGCTAGTACCATGACATTTGGAAATACTAAACAATAAGGAATTATTTCTTTTTGTGATCAATCATTGTTTCTGTTTTGCCAACTCTTCCCTTCTGGGGTTCAACAGTTGGCTTTGGAAGCCCACATGGGATGTGTCAGCTATGTCTATGTTCTTGCAGGCTTTGCCCAAAAAGTCACTGTCTTGCATGTAATTTTGTTTTTGTTGATTTCATGCAGGTTAAACAGTGAGTTTTCTTGAGTTTTGCTTTGTAAAAGCCTTCTAAAAGTTTCAATTTGTGCTGGAAAATATGGCTTTTGCCTGAAAAAAAAACCTCACAAAAGACTTAGTGGGAGATCTGCTGTCTCCTCTCTTTATTTACATCCTTTTCTGTGATACAAGAGTATCCTGGGGCTCACATCAGTGTAACTCAATTTCTAATGAATTATGGTTTGTTAGTGTGTCATAGTATTTCAAATCCTATTTTTGCATTATCTAAAGTCCTTAACAGCTTTTGGCCATTTTTGGTTATCATTTAAAATACATGTATCCCCACTTGTAGTTTCCATTTAAATCCATCTTTTTGCTTCCTGTTGTACAAACAATATAGCCTGAAAGACTATAACAATTTCATGTAGGTGTTAAGTTTATGTCTTCTTGCTCAAACCAGGGGTGTACTGGCATATCACAATTCTGGTCCCTGATTTTTGATGAGTGTGTGAACCTTCTATGTAACTTATTGTTTAATCATTTTAGGGAAGCAGTGACATTGCCTTCTCTAGGTCATTACTGTCCTTTCTTAATATCTGAAATTGCCTTAAGAGATGGCGTTTGTATGGTTTTTGATTTTGTCATATTTATCTGCTCACTCTGAATGCATTACTCAGTCGCTTGTGCTTAATATTTCACTTAACTCTTTTAGCTCGCCAAAGAAAACGAAAGTTAACTTTTGAGCTAGGCTTGGTAATACACCATTAAGTAATGGATTTGAAAACCAAATCAGGTGAAGGTGCAAAGTCGTAGATAAGATGTTAGATTTATTGATAAAACATCTCTGATGTATGAAAAACCGCTTTATTTCTTATGATTTGAAGTAATGTAGTGAATGTGCTCATAATAACTATGATTGAGTCTTAATATGCCAAAATCATTGCTCAGTTTGACCAACTGTCTTTTATACCGGTCTTAAATACTATGGTCTTTATTCACAATTAACAAAAGGCAAAAAAATATGGTTGCAAATGAGCTTTAAGTTTTGGTAATTAAGGCACTCTCTAAAGTATAAAAGTCATAAAATATTTTAATTTTTTTATTTGAGTCTATTATTACTGTTGTAGCATTTGACTTGTTTTCATCTCTTAAATTTCTCAAATTGACTTGAACCAAGTCCAAGTTTTGATTGTTAAGGTACACTCTGATACATCTAAATAGGTTTTATTTTTTTGAATTTTTTTTTCTATGCTTTTGGATGGCCCTGTTGTTCTATATTTCATTGTTATATCTATAAATGGTGGAGTAAAGTGATCTGTAATTTTGTCTGTGCACATGTTTTTTTAAGGAAGTGGATTTAAACGAAGGGTATTTAAAAAATTAAGGTTTTTTGAAGCAACAGGTTTGTTTCGGTTTGTTTATTGTGTGTGTATGTGTTTTTTAGACAGGATTTCCTTTGGGGCAGGACTTAGGATAACAAAGAATTTTAGCATTATTTAGTATTATGTGTTTTTATTACTTGAACATTTTCAGACCCTGTCTCCTTGAATAGCGTGTTTTTTTGGTTTTCTGATTATGCATTGGGCTATTTTAGAGAATTTCTCAAAAGGATTTAAGAAAATGGAAGCTGAAAATGTTAGTTCATTTGACCCAACTTCAGCTTTATCATCAAAATTTGAAGATGTTTCTATTGTCTTTCCCTCCTGTATTTCTACACAGTTGAAGGTAGATCCTGATTTTAATGAAACTAACATAATCAATGGCAATAATGAAGGTATGTTTATTTGTGTTAAAACTATCCGTGTTGTAAATAGTGTTTTAAAATTACTGTAAAATAGAAGCTCGGCAAGTTAAATTGGTAAAATAAGGTAAAATTGGTAAAATAAGATAGAATATGATACTTTGTAAAAAAAAATATAGGCTAAAATGTGTGTTTTAGAGCGGTCCTGTAGCTGCAAGAGCAGTCGAGCATTTCTTTTTAAGCATCACTTTCAGCTTTTAATGAAATTTTTTATTAATTCCGATTTTCTTGGTCCTGAAAAAGGTAATGCCCCTTCATATAGAGTTTAATCAATTTATTTAATAGTCTAGTTTATCCCTTTGGTAGTTTTGTGCCTAGGGTAATGGCTCAGTACTTGGGAAGTGCCTGATTTCGGAAATCCATTTTCTGAAAAAAAAACTTGCCATTTTTCGGGAGTAAAATCAAATTATCAATTTTTTTTCTATATTTAAATCTAATAAATGTTGCCCTAATAGCCTTGCCACATTTCTTATATCATATACATGTTATTTTCATTTATTTATTAAATCACCAAATACAAGTAAAAAGTGGTTTTTAACACTTTGATGACTTTGATTAAATAAGCACTTGATCATAATAGCAGAACATTCAGTCATTAAGACTGTCTTCAAAAGGAGTTAATTCCTATCCTTCAGACTCAGACTCTTATTCAGGTTAGTGTGCCTGTTCCGGATTCCCCTCTCCTCCCTTAACAAAAGCCTGGATACAGCCTTGAGGATTATATATCATTTTCTACCTCCAACTTCTCCTCGTCTTTCCCTTAGAACTAATTCTTTATTTATCTGAAGATTCTTTTAAAACAACTGCTGAAACACAAGGGTCATTAAACTAGAATAAGAATTATAGGCAGTGCAATAACGCTGCATAAGTATTGAGCAATGTGGGGACAATGCATTATTTATTTATTTGTTTAGATCAGGGCACTTCATATCGAAGGAGTTGTCGTAGAAAACTTCGAAAAGGGCTTATTCGATTGGATATTGAAAGGACTAGTCCATTTTTTAATATTCAAAAGTGATCAGAGGGCAACTAACCCCCCTCCCACGCCCACCACTTTCCTAAACACATCGAATCAAAATTTTGAGATAGCTGTTTTGCTCAACGTAATTGAAAGATCTAGAAATTATGTATTTGAGGATGACAACCCCCCCCCCCCACAGCCCTCAGGGCAAGGACTGTAATTTACGCCATGGGGTATATAAAATATATATAGAAAGGGTAATCGTATAAACTTCGGAGGGGGCTCATTGGATTAATAATCAGAAGTTCCAGTGCCTTTTTAAGATTCAGAGTGATCAGTGAGTGGATACCCCCCCCCCCCCCACCTCGTATTTTTTCGAAATGCATCAGATAGAAATTTTGAAATTGCCATTTGTTGTCTTAGAAACTTTGAAGACCTTATTCGATTGGAAATTGAAACAGCTAGTACCCCTTTTAATAGTCAAAAGTGATAGGAGCGCAACTAACCCTTCTCCCATGCCCACCATTTCTCCAAACACGTCCAATTACATTTTTGAGATAGACATTTCGTTCAGCGTAATTGAAAGGTCTGGAAAACATGTCTTTGAGGATGAAAACACAATAGAGCCCTCAGGGCAAGGGTTGTAAGTTATACCCTGGGGGCATATACATAGAAAGGTATACATAGAAAGGGTGATCATATAAACTTCGGAGGGGGCTCGTTGGATTGTTAATCATAAGTTTTAAAGCCTTTTTTGAGATTCAGTGTGATTGGAGGGTGGATACCCCCCCCCCCCCCTCCCTACACACACCTCGTATTTTATCAAAATGCATGTAATAGAAATTTTTAGATGGTCATTTGTTGTCATAGAAATTTAGGAAAGAGCTCCTTCGATTGGACATTGTAAGGGCTAGTGCCTTTTTTAATAGTCAAAAGTGATTGGAGGGCAACTACCCTTCCTCCCAAGCCCACCAATAACCCAAACACATCCAATCAAAATTATGAGATGGCCATTTTGGCGTAGTGAAAAGGTTCGAAAACTGTGTCTTTGAAAGTGAACCCCCACAACTCTTGAGGGCAAGAGTTGTAAGCTATGCCCTGGGGGTATATAAGGTATATATACAAAAGGGTGATCGTAAAACTCTGAAATGGGCTCATTTGATTGGAAATCAGATGCTCTAGTCCCCTTTTTTATTATTCAGAGTGATCGGAGGCTGGATATGCCCCCCCCCTACACCGCGTATTTTCCCAAAAAGTATCTGATAGAATGTTTGAGATTGCCATTTTTTGGCGTAGAAAATTCGAAAAAGGCTTATTCGATTGGAAATTGAAAGAGCTAGTGTTCTTTTAATAGTCGAAAGTGATTGGAGGACAACTAATCCCCCTCCCACGCCCACCATTTCCCCAAACACATCCAATGAAAATTTTTCGATAACCATTTTGTTCAACGTAGTTGAAAGGTCTGGAAATTATGTCTTAGAGGATGACAGAGGATTTTCGGAGGGGGTTCATTGCATTGGTAATCAGTGCCCTTTTTAAGATTCAGAGCGATCGGAGAGTGGATATCCTCCCCCACACCTCGGGATTTCCCTAAATGCATCTGATAGAAGTTTTGAGATGTCCATTTGTTGTCTTAGAAACTTCGAAGAGCGCATTCGATTGGAAATTGAAATGGCTAGTGCCCTTTTTGATAGTCAAAAGTGATTTGTGGGCAACTAACTCTCCTCCCACGCCCACCTTTTCTCCAAACGCATCCAATCAAATTTTGAGATAGCAATTTTGTTCAACGTAATTAAAAGGTGGAGAAATTATGTCTTTGAGGATGACAGTCCCCCAGAGCCCTCAGAGCAAGGGTTGTAAGTTATGCCCTGGGGGCATATAAGGTACATAATAGAAAGGATGATCGTATAAATTTCGGAGGGGGCTCATTCGATTGGTAATCAGAAGCTCTAGTGCATTTTTTCAGACTCAGAGTGATCGGAGGGTGGATACCCCCCCCCCCCTCACACCTCCCATTTCCCCGAAATGCTTGTAATAGAAATTTTGAGATGGCCATTTGTTGTCGTAGAAGCTTTGAAACCCACTCCTTCGATTGGAAACTGAAAGAGCCAGTGCCCTTTTTAATAGTTGAAAGAGATTGCGGGGCAACTTTCCCCCTCACCACCTTCTTCGTCCACCATTTCCCCAAACATATACAATTAAAATTGTGAGATAGCCATTTTGTTCAGCGTAGTTGCAGGGTCTGGATATTATGCCTTTGTGGATTACAACCCCCCCACAGCCCTCGGGGTAAGGGCTGTGGGTTATGCCCTGCGGGCATATAAGGTATATATAGAAAGGAGGATTGTATAAACTTTGGAGGGGGCTCATTGAATTGGTAGTCAGAAGTTTTAGTGCGCTGTTCGAGATTCAGAATGATCGGAGGGTGGTCCCCCCAAACCTCGCATTTCCCGAAATGTATTTGATAGAAATTTTGAGATGGCTATTTGTTGTCGTAGAAACTTCGAAATCAGCTCATTTGTTGGGAAATTGAATGGGTCAGTGTCCTTTTTAATAGTCGAATGTGATTGGAGGGCAAGAAATCCCCCTCCCCCGCCCAACATTTCCCGAAACACATCAAATCAAAATTTTGAAATAGCAAATTTGTTCAACGTAATTGAAAGGTCTGGAAATTATGTAATTGAGGATGACATGCCCCCCACCCGCCACAGCCGTCAGGGCAACGGTTTTAAGTTTTGCCCTGGGGGTATATAAGCTACATCTAGAAATGGTGTTCATATAAACTTCGGAAGGGGCTAATTTGATTGGTAGTTGAAAGCGCCAGTGCTCTTTTAATATTCGAATGTCATTGAAGGGCAACTAACGCCCCTCCCACACCCAGTCAAAATGTTGAGATAACCATTTTGTTCAACGTAATTGAAAGGTCCGGAAATTATGTCTTTGAGGATGTCAACCTCCCTCCCCACCGCCCTCAGGGCAAGGGTTGTAAGTTGTGCCCTGGGGGCATATAAAGGCACATAAAATGGGTGATCGTATAAACTTTTGTGGGGGCCCAATGGATTGGTAATCAGAAGTTCTAGTTCCCTTTGTTAGAAATAGACATTTTGTTTTCCGAGGTGGGGGGGGGTTTATATTTCATGAAGGGTGAGCCAGATTTACCGGTATTATTTGAAGAAGATCAGAAATTAAATAATTAAAACAAGATATGTGATATGCAATTAAGGAGCGACTAGGCTCAATAGTAACCGAAGCTCAAAAACGGAATTTTAATATTAATAGATACATAAAAAAAATCAGCTTATTATGTTAACTCTAAATATATTAGATTCATGAAGTTATCCATCCAAAAGTGACGAGCCCGAGAAAATTTGCCTGATTTTTGAGATAGGAGGAACCCCCCCCCCCGAAATTCAAGGAATCTCAATGAAAATCCTGCCATAATATTCAGCGTACCAGAGAACCCTGCTGTAGAAGTTTGAAGCTCCTATCTGCAAAAATGTGGAATTTTGCTATTTTTGCCAGAAGACAGATCACGAATCCGTGTTTATTTTTTTTTCCAGGGGTGAACATATTGAAATATTGATCCTAGGAGATCGAGAGGGGGTGCATTTGAACGGAAATTAAAAGCTCTAGTGCCCTTTTTAAGTGACCAAAAAGATTGGAGGGCAACTAGCCTCACTCCCACGCCATTTTTTCCCCAAAGTTATCTCATCAAAATTTTGAGATAGCTATTTTGTTCAGTATAGTTGAAAAATCAAATAATTATGTCTTTAAGTGTGTAATGACCCCCAGAGTCCGTGGGGAGAGGCCTATAAGTTATGAAATTTTCCTATTTACGTACTGTATAGTATTTGATATTGAGGAGCATACAGACATTTTTCGGGAGGGGGGGGGTCATCCTTGAGGTGGATTTCTTGAGGTAGAATCTTCCTTGGAGAGGAAAATTTCTTGGGGGTGAATTTTCCAGGGTAAATGTTACCCTGGGGGATTTAACAGAATTACTATACGAAATTCTGTTTAATTGTCTTACATTCTCTTTGCCAAATTGTTCATGTGGGGATGTTCTGGGGGAAATATTCGGGGGCTATTTTCCACGGGTTTTGATTTTCTGGAAATAATTTCCACGGAAGGGGCATTTCTGGAGTGATCGAGAAACCGATCAGAGATTAAATTCTTATTCAAGTGAGAGAATGCTAAGAAGAATTTTTCAGGCTGAACCGTCCGCAAGCAATTCTACAGGGATGGGGATTTTCATCAAGGACGAAACTGTCTGGAAGGAATTTGTCAAAGGGGGGGGGCACCATATGTTAGATGAAATTTCTACGGAGGAGCTTTCCGTGAGGGGGAGGGGTATATTTTGTAGAGGGTGAGCTAGGTTTACCGGTATTATTTTAAAAACAAACAGATTTTATTCAATATATGAAGAGATGCCCCCTCCTCAATACCCTGCAATTTACGCTAAAGTTTGACTGTTTGTCCCAATTTAAAAAAATTGACTACTGATACGTGGGGGCTATTTAATTAGAATAGGATGCAATTTTAAAAGTGCTAACAGCTTTACCGTAAAGAGCAAGGTATAGAAGAGGGGGCAACTCTTCATGCACGGAATCAATCTGCTAAAATTAATATGCTAATTTTGTTTTAATTTTCTTTTGCGATAATCTAATTTCGGACCTACATTAGTTGAAAAACGTTCAGAAGTTAAGTAATAAAAGAAGTTTTCTTTAACTGAAAGTAAGAAGTGAAATTAAAACTTAAATCGAACAAAAATTATTCCTTATATGAAATGGCCTTTCCCCTTCTCAACGCCTTGTTCTTTATGCTAAAGTTTGACTCTTTGTCAAAACTCGACTTCTTAAAAAAAAAAAAAACAATCCAATTTTATAAATCAAACCAATTTACATTTTAAACCAATTCTAAAACCTATCAACAGTTCCAAAAATGGAAATTGTAGCCCCCTCCCCCCTGAAAAAAGGAGTAGTAACTTATATATAACTGCTGATTGAACACCCTTATATGACAGACTAAAAATAGCCTGAAACGCTAAATCTAGTCAATATGCTACTGATGGCACTCCAAATAGGGGGACTAAAAATAGCCTGATACAAAATCTGCTGTATCAGGTGCTATGATATGGTATATATACCATATCCATGAGGCCCTAACAACCGCTCATAGCAACCAGAACCGGTATAGGAACGGATTTTCAATGTAATTCATATTAGTCAGGGAATAGGATTCAGAGAGAAAAGTTTGATTGTACTCTTTTATGTGACAAGATGTTTTAGCAATAATGAGTAGTATGTTTACACTATTAGAAGTTGATAGTGGAGTTGGTAACAGCAGCAGCAATGATACAAAGACGAGAGTATCAAACATAGCAGTAGAAATTCAAGAGGATCTTGACTAAGTCTTGAATGGGATGATGTGTATGCAAGATATTTGATATCATTGAGAAAATTCACCTTGGAGGAGATATGCTTTGCAGCAAAAGTTGATATAGTGCATATACATAGACTTCAATCTGCTTTAAATGCAATAGTTAAATATATTGAGGAGAATAAGTTGTATCAGTAATTGAATGTTGTAATTATATATAATTAAATTGTTTCTAAATCGAAAATGTTTTTTTTTTCTTGTTAGATTTTTTTTAGTAGGTTACCGAATGTTCTTGAAGTAGAAAGAATCGTGGTTAGTCTGAAGTCAGCTATGAGAGTGTTTGGATTGAAAAATGGATGGATTATAGAAACAGAAACTTATGCTGAATCTTGTGATTTCGGAAAAATGTTTGATTCTAGATGATGATTTTCTAAAGTTATCTCTTCAAAGGAAAATATTTTATAAAAGATTATTTAACGATATAATGAGAAATGATTCTCCATCTTTGGCCTATTGTATGCAACTTTTACGATGTGGGTCAAACGCATTTACTCAATTTATTGATATTCTAACTTGAAACAAAATGGTATTGTGGATTTACTTTTGAACACTATTTTAGAAATTTAAGACTATTCAAATGAGAAAAATAATCGAGAATTTAGAAGATTCTGTTCAACAGGTTTTGTGATGTCACATGATTACCTCTCTCTCTCTCTCTCTCGTTCTCTCTCTCGCGCTCTCTCTGTGTCTCTCTCTCTCTCTCTCTTTCTTTCTCTCTGTCTCTTTCTGTCTCTCTCTTTCTTTCTCTCTCTCTCTCTCTCTCTCTCTCTCTGTCTCTCTCTCTCTATTTATAAATCGTAGATCAGTTTCATGTTGATTATGAGAGAATTAACATCAGAAAAAAATTATTTACATGTCCACTATGCATGTATACACTGGGCAGCTGGTCGTCATTTGAGAACTGTACAATCATTGACAAGTATGATTAAAAGTGTAAATTATGCAATCCACGTAAATTGCATAGAGGATATACAGTACAATTTAAAGATTGTAATTCCCGTCTTGAAGAGATTTGTGACTCACCCTAGAGGACACTTATGCTCCAGTTGTCACTATGATAAATGTGATCTGTGGGAGAATACTTATCCTGGTATAATTGGAAAAAACTCTAAACGAGATTTTAGTTTATTTCTAAGAGACTGGTATCGTCGTGGTTTTAAATTGTTTTGTGAGGAAGAATTATGTCTACGATTCAACTGTTGGAGTAACAAAAGAATTTGGTTTCTACGTCATCGTTGTGAAGACAATTGCTAGTATGATTATAAACCTACTGATTTTTATATGGCTGTTACAGAATTTGATTCACCATTTCAAAAAAACTGTATTTGATATTGCTTAAAATAAGCAAATTGAAACACTTGAATTTTATAATATGAATGAAAATAGTATCATTGCCTATAAACAAATACAATTAGAGTTAAGTTACTATACATTTTACTGTAGAAAATATAACCCTGACTTTACAGCCCATCAAAATTATACAGTGAATTCAAATGACCCACTATCATCAGTTGTTCTCCACAGTTACCTATACGTAGAAGAAGAAACCTAAAGAGGTGAAAAAGTCTTTTTTTATGTATATATACATTTTTTTATTAATAAACAAATTTACATACATTTTAGAACATTTTATTCGTAGGGACTAAAATCAATATTATACAAGTATGAAAGTATATTTTCCACTCTGAAGTCATTCAGGCGAGGATTGTCTACGTAAATGTTGAGAAAATCACTGTAAGTATTGCCGCTACATCCGAAAACTAAATGTAATTTTGATTAAAAACCAGAGCTTTTTGTCGTTAAATCCTGCACTCTCTTCTGGTTTTTAATAATAGTTTTCTCACTGCTTTCAATAAAGTCGTTGATGTGAGGAGTGTAGAATGTATTGAAAGATGCACAGCCAATGACCTTAACACTTTGAATTTTCTCAAGGAAGTCCGATGGTATACAATAGGATATGTATTTGGACATACATGGATCCATATTAATTACGCTGATAATTTGTTTGTTTTCATCGTGTGAGGTCTAGTAGAGCACTGCCTTCGAGTGATTTCTCAATAAATTTCCAATTGATTTAATGAGATTAATGCAATACTCTCAGCTAATGGTTCGGCAAATGTGCACTCTAAATGTACAATCCCCGTTCGTACAATACTCACATCTTGAGTGCCGGACAAATACAGTACCACTAGCTGTGAGCAATGTCAATTAGATAGTTCACCGTCCCCCGACCACTATATATCTTGAAAGTTTCAATTTAATACCCTCTTATGTATTACCGTTACTTCATATTGACAACCTAAATGAACATAGTGCGTTCCGATTTTGTCCAACATTCCCCTGAAAGTTTCATCTTAGTAATCTTTATCTGTTTTGGAAACTCAGGATCATACTTACCCCCCTCCACCACACCACTTTTCCCATTAATAAAACATATTTTTAAACAAACGGCAATTTGGACTTACGACCCATGGCCAATGGGCTGTGGAGGTTATATCATCCCCACACATACACACACATAATTGATGGAGCTTTCAAATATCTCTCCTCCCTCGTTTCTTTGTAGATTTTTTTTCTGACATAGGATATCAATTTTGCCTATATGAATGCTTTTGTTTGGTTGGGGTGTTGTAATTTTTTCAATATACATATCAAATGAATTGTCTTTTAATGCTTATTTTGAATATGTTTAATTTATTTCGTTTAACTTAATTCATCAAAAGCTACGAGAAAATTAAGAACTATTGAAGTAGAAACTCTGACGTTGCTGTATGTTTTGTTCTCGCGAGGCGTTTTTATGTGGCTTCGGACACAAAATTACTCATAGCCAAATGGAAATATAAAGAGGCTAGACAAATGCGCTGTCTAATAGACCTTTCCAATAAATTCTCCATTTAGCCATAGTTTTCAAGAAGAACTGGAAATTATGTATAAATCCCCATACTGATGTATAATTTTAATCATATTAAACGTTATCCAGTTTTTTCCCTTATATAAGAAAATATATTGAAAAAAAATCAAGAAAATGAACGCAATTTCAACCTGTTGACGAGAAGAAGCGAAAAGACAAATATAACTTTACTCACAACAATGCCAATATTGGTTTACACTGAAGGTTATGGTTCACATTATCGGCTTGTGTAGTCGGCACTGAAATCCTGGTAAGTTCTTGCACGCATTGTGCATTCCCATCTTGTGTGGAAGGTCCTGCATACATTATAACCATTGGTCTTATGGGTGGTGTCTCCATTTGGTTGTTGTGAGCGGTAGTTGATATCTTTGCCTTCCTTACCAAAGGTTCAGAAATTTCCTTAAATATAAATTATATTAATTTCCAAATAATTAATCCTTAAAAATCATAATTTCAACAACCGTTATGTCCCCCCTCCCTAAAAATTTAATCATCCTATCTCAACAAACCCACGCATAGCCAAAAAAGGTACTAATTTGTAATATATCGACACGAAAATGATATATAACTCCTTTT
Source organism: Artemia sp. Qi Xiang Cuo (assembly GCF_049724085.1). NCBI lineage: Eukaryota > Metazoa > Arthropoda > Branchiopoda > Anostraca > Artemiidae > Artemia > Artemia sp. Qi Xiang Cuo. The sequence continues at coordinate 4,807,408 of NC_142803.1, forward strand.
GATTACACTTTGCGGGGGGTCTTACACTATTTACAATCAAATGGATGCTTATTTACCTAAATATATATTATTAAAAAAAACCTCTCATCATCATTATAATACATATTTTATAACACATTTAGACGCAAGACATTTAAACACGTTTAGACGTATTTCGCTGGATGCATAGCCGAAAATTCCTTGTTCTGGAAATGTTAAAAGTGAAACCCTCTTTCACGCTCATTGACATATAGACTAGCTGTTAACTGAGATCAGTGTCTTATTAACAGACTAGGAGATAAAGTTTAGAAAGAAGGAAATGTTTATTCAATTAATTATTAATTATTATATATAGTTTTAATTATTTTCTCGCTAAATTATCATAAAGTATTCTCTTTCGCTAAATTATCATGTTTCTGTGTGCTTTATAATTTGTTCTGTTGGTGATTTACTTATTTTTCATAAATTTTTGTGTGTATATGGCTCTTGAAATACACGATGTATCAATGTTTTTGAACGAAGAAATCTAAATTATTTATATACTAACTATTTAATTATTAAAGTAACGTACTTTGAAAAGTTTTTTTTATCTCCATTTGTTTTTTGTCTCCATTGACCATTATAATAATCCTGTTGTTCAGTCACCAAAGAATTTTCCGGACTGATAAAGATAGAAGCAATTGTAACCTATATTTATACGCTCGAATTGAAGGAAAATATATTAAAAATACACTTTCTGTATCATTGCTCTTACAGATGTATACAGGCTATTTTTAGTGACTCATATTTGGATTGCCGCTCGCATTTAAAGATAGACATAGTCGGAATATATTATATTCTGGTCAGTTTACAGAATATATTAGTCTTGCCAGTGTACTGGCAAGGCTAAGTGTCCATATAAGTCTATATATACTGTTTAAATGGTCTTAAGGTTGGTCTTATCTACACGTCTTATGTCTCAGGCTATTTTTAGTCTTCCATATATGGAGTCCAATCAGTAGCATTGAGTAGATTTAGCATCACAGTCTGTTTTTAGTGTGCCATATATGGTGTTCAACCAGTAGTTATACATAGGTTACTGCTACAAGGATGGTAACTTGTACAGTTTACCATTATTTATGTAAACAATCTTAGAGATTGTTTTCTATGAGAAAGTAGTGTATTTTGTTGAATTTGTGTGTGGGGTTAGTGGGGCAAGAGCCAAAAACCTGTTCCTAATTTGTGGTATTTCGTGGAAGCTATTGTGGATTGGTGGCTATGCTGAGATTCTGAGTGCTATCCCAAGAATATACTCTTGGGAAGCACTAGAGTAAATCAAAGACAATATATGTGAACAATTTCGTATTGAGTGTTGGAAAGGAGAAGAGGGCTAATCTAACTTAGAAATTTACTACTTCGGGATTTGACTTTTGGGATGTGGGATGGGGTTGAAAGTGAACCCGAGGAAATCAAAAGATGCCATGTCTGAAGATATTTTATTGATTAATCACGTTATTCCTGAAATGGTTTGAGGGATCCAGTTGAAACTTTGAGGAAGCATTAGAAAGGCTGCGCTAAGGGGGGGGGGACGGGTATCTAACTTTAAATTTCGACTTTGAGATTTTGCTTACTGGGGACAACTTGGTGGATAGCTGTTGACATATTTTGCCCCTTTTTGCCGAAAAAGAGGTTGAAGCAAGGGAACTTCAATTCCTCGTTTACCTCATGCGGAGAATAATTAATTTTGTTGCTGATCCAGACAGTGATGGTATTTTTGTTCTATTAGGTCCTATGAGTCGTATAATTTGTGCATTGTTAAGTAGCAAGATAAATCAAAGGGCAGTGTATGCTGCCAAGTGTTCGAAATTGCTTATCTGTAACTTCTCAGGAACAGATAAGGGTATCTACTTAAACCTCCAGGAATTCTTGAGAATGATCGTGAAACAAATATAAAACCGGCTTATCAAAATGGCATATCTGCGCTATATAAGAAACGGTTAAGGGTCGAAAGAATCTCGGAATGTTGAGAGCTTGTAGATTTAAGTTAAGTGACGCATAGTGCATCCTTGTTTTCAAAATGTGTATAAGGTATACCTAAAAAACGGCTAAGGGCATCACATTGAAACTTTCAGTAAATTTTAAAAGGGACATTGAACAAGCCAAAAAAAGAACGCATAGTCGCTAAGAGTTTTAGTTTGAAACTTGTAAGGAATAGTGAGCTAATTAAAAAAAGCATGTGTATCTAGGTCGTCAAATTGGTGTATCTGCAGTCTCTCAGTTACAGCTAAGGGTATAAATTTGGAACATTAAGGGACTGATGAGGGAGTTAAAATGTTGAACTAGATTAGAAGATACTATGTTTATCCAGGTTGTGAAAATGGTGCATATACAATATGTTAAGGACCGCTAAAGGTATTAATTTGAAAGTTTCAGGTAGTGCTCAAGGGGATACTGAAATAGAATGTATGAAAAGGTACTTTGGAATAGAAGTTATCAAAGTGCTGTGTCTGCACTATGCCAGAATAGCCAATAGTATAAGAATATTCTTTCTACTTTTTACCATTTCCTTTAGAATTAGAAAAAGGGGAAACGAAAGCGAATGATGAAGAACTTAACCAATTAAAATTCTCTGAGTTAACAGTTAAACAGGAATTGAACTCACCAGACAGTTTGAAACAATTGAAGCTTGACCTTGAATTTTCTGGAACTAGTCTATCTGTTGGCCAAAATAAAGGTATTTTAGATAGCAGTACTATTTACCTTTTATATTTTTTTGTGATTGTTTTTTTTCTTGATTTGTTTACTTTTGTTCATTGTTCATTAAAAAAAGAGAAAAAAAACAAAAAACTTAAAGTTAGTTTTTCTTATCGTTAGTTTTTTTTTCAGAATTTCAGTTAGAATTAACATTAATTGGAAACCAAAGTTGAGTTAGTATATAAGTTAGAAATATTTTTTAGAAACAGGTATTGAGGCCTCTCGCTCTTTAACTCCTCTGTGCCCCTACTTATTAAATATTACACTAAGTTCAATCTCTTTTTCATAATTGTCAAGGTATGTTTTATCTGATTCTAGGAAGAATGACTGTAAAGTCTCCGAGTTTATTTAAAAAATTAGTTTCTTTTTCATGCAAAGCAAACAAAAAGGTTTACTTACAGTAAATTCATCAGCACTGGCAAATATTAAAAGAAATAAGAAGTTTTTGCACCAGAGTGGGGAGGAGAGAATCCAGAGTATATCTTTGATTATTTTCCTGCTTGAGTAAATTAGGAACTGTTCATCGGCAGCCGTCCTGGGATCGTTTGGGGACCTGTGTTTTTTATGACAAGATCTTACAAAATTTCTTTTGACTGTATCATCAATTAAGCTTAACACCTCTGATTCTTAAAAACTATATATTCCAATTCATAGCTAAGTTGAGTGTTATGCATTATCAAGATATAGTACGTATGGTTATTGGGTTGTGGAAAGGAGTAATGCTCCCCCTCCTAGTAGAGGTGTCTGCTTCTTGGTTTATTTTGGTCTCTAGTTCTATTTCCCACTTTTGTTTTCAAAATTCTTTTCTTATTCTGTTTTAGTTTTTTGTATGTTAATTCCTAGGAAACAAAGTGAAATTTTTAGTAAAAGCTTTAGTTAAAGCTCTAAAACCTACGCTAATTTAGGTTTATTTTAAAGGAACATTTTAATCTAGATGACATTGCTTTGTTTTATATTGAGTATTCAGCACTGCAGGATAGGATTTGTTTGATATTTTAATTTTTGCAGTGGTTTTCTTTTTCACTTCAAGAATATAAATATAAGAATGCTGGGCCCTTTTATTTGTTCACCATCTCCCTAAACATGCCCTAATAGTTAACACTATCACTCTTAACATGGCCTTAAGCTGTCAACTTAATTCTCTAAGCTGTTCCTGACATATTGCTGATGCATCCTTTTGGTGACCTGTATACAAATAGCGTGTTTGTTCAACATCCCGATAAATATTTTCCGAAAATTTAATCTATATAACATTACACTTAATAGAAGTAATAGGCTATCAGTAGAAGTATCACTATCATTTACTAGCATCATGTTCATGGTGACTTTTGGTTAGTTCGACACCCCCTCAACACTTCCTGAAAGTTTAATCTTAATACTCAAGCTATTCCAGATAAATTGCAGATGCACCCTTTTGGCAAGATGCATGCTCATTATGCGTTTTGATTAGGTTGAAGTAATAGACAAGCACTAGAAGTGTAAGTATCATTAGTCTTAAAATCATGTACCTAGTGGCTTTTGGTTACTTTGACATCCCACTAAATATCCCCTGAAGGTTTCACCTTAAAACCCTTAGCCCCAGTAGCTAATCCTTATATATTGCTGATGTACCTTTTTGGAAAGATAATGTGTTTTGATTTGGTTAAAGTTATAGACAAGCTGTAGAAGTGTCAGTATCATTGGTCTTAGAATTATGGAAATATTATCTTTTGGCTAAAAAAAGACTTTAATACATAGAGTCCTCTTCGCTTATTACTTTGTCAGCGCTATTGTTTTGCCTATGTTTTCACAGGGAGCACCTGATTTTAACCAACTTAAAACGAGTTTTATTTTACGAGAATTTTCAATATCGAAAGATATAAGATTCAGGTGCTTAAAATGACTGTTGCAGCCGAAGATTCACTCTTTTAATATCAATTATTATCAATTGATGAATTGAGTTTCATCAAGGAACATGTCTAATAAAACGAATTTTGACAAGGACTGTAATGTACAAGAAGTTTGTAATCTTTTTATTTTGTTGTATGCTTAGTGGATGGGGACTGCTTTTCTTATAAATTTGGTTTATCAAAGGATATTTAAAATCCTTTTAGTTATCGAAATGTATGTATATCTTCTTTAGTTTTAAAATCAGCCAACCCTACCAGCCACTCTTGAGCATTTGAATTCATTTTTCTTTATTATTGATTATTGATTATCGATATTGATTCCTGATTATTGATTATTGATTATCGATATTGATTATTGATTATCGATTATTGATTATCGATATTAATTATTGATTATTAATTATTGATATTTGATTATCGATAATTGATTATTGATAACTGATTATTAATTTTTGATTTTTTTTGGGGACTTAGAACTACTTTTGGATTTTTTATTATTGATTATTGATTATTTTTGATATTATTTTATTATTGATTATCGATTATTGATTATTGTTTTTATACAGTTTTGGTTTATCAAAAAGACATTTAAATCCCTTATGGCTACCCAATTGTATGTATATTATCGATAGTTTTAAAAACAATCCTACATTTTGGGACTAAGAATTTTTTGGGACTTGGAATTTTTTTAGGAGGGGGGCTTAGAATTTCTTTTTATTTTTTTTTGGGGGGGGGGGGTGCCTTAGATATTTTTTTGGAACTTATAGTTTTTTTAACTTAGAATTGTTTGGGGGACTTCGAATTTAGAATTTTTTTACTTGGAATTTTTTAACTTGGAATTTTTTTCATCTTTCAAGATGACATTACATGTACTTATAACAGAGTTCAGAATGATAACATTGTGAATAAAGATTTTTGGTTCATTGAAACATGAGTGGTTCTACTCTGTCGGAAGTTTAAGGTGCTAGCGGCAATGAAATGAAGTCTAGAGTACCTACTGTTACAGTAGAAATGCCAAGGGAACATCAGCTGGCCCTCGAATGGGGTGAGTACACTCGCGAAATAATGAATACCATTGAGAATAAGAGGAAGGAGATCAGTAATACCACTAAGTAAATTAATGACAATTCAATTAAAAGCAAAACATTGGTGGACGTTAATAGTATCATTGACAATTTAACATCAGATACCATCACTGAACAGATTAATAGCAGTGATGAAATGTGTGATGACCTTGTAAGTGAAACCATGTTAAATGTCGTATATGACCCCGAAATCAAATAAGTGCCCAGTCAACACAAAACATGATCATTTTTTTGGAATGGACTCGAAACATTCAAATTTTTCATGATGATACTCTACATGCCATTATTTCAATAGAAAATATTTCATTAAATTACTTCACTGTTTTCAATTATTTTTAAGGTAGATTTTTTTTTAACTTAGAAATTTTTTTTTACTTAGAATGTCTTCATCTTTAAATGACATAAATTACTTATAATAGAGTTCAGAAATATAACATTGTAATAAAGATTTTTGGTATCATTGAAACATGAGTGGTTCTACGTCTGTCGAAAGATTTAAGGTGTTTGGAAAAATATCAAGTGTGTTTGCATGATAGAGCTATCGTTGCGTTGAATTCTGACAAAGACAGATATTTGAACTATGAGACAAGCAATAATGGAGATCCTATTAGAAATTTATTTGTGTGTTGCTATGACCGTGAAAGATTAAATTCCTTTGGAGCATCGAAAAAATTCAACTGTACTGATGGTGAATATACGAGAGTAACATTTCCAGAGAAGTTAGTGTTCAAAGATAATGCAAGCCTGAAACTAATAGTTTACAGTGAGGGCCAACTTGTTGCTAATGTTTCAGGTATTACGTTACCCGTTGACAGATCCTATTGCCATCTTTCTGGTATTAGCATTCAAATGAAAACAAAGGGGTTAAGAAAGGTCTACTGTGGCACCAATGTCATAATGCATATCTTATCTATGTGTCAAAACTGCAATCTATGTAAATATAATGGGATAATATACACTCAAATCACAAGTAAAATAATACCACTAAGTAAATTAATGACAATTCAATTAAAAGCAAACGTTGGTGGACGTTAATAGTATCATTGACAATTTAACATCAGATACCATCACTGAACAGATTAATAGCAGTGATGAAATGTGTGATGACCTTGTAAGTGAAACCATGTTAAAAGTCGTATATGACCCCGAAATCAAATAAGTGCCCAGTCAACACAAAACATGATCATTTTTTTTGGAATGGACTCGAAACATTCAAATTTTTCATGATGATACTCTACATGCCATTATTTCAATAGAAAATATTTCATTAAATTACTTCACTGTTTTCAATTATTTTTAAGGTAGATTTTTTTTTAACTTAGAAATTTTTTTTCATGTCTTAAAATGACTAAATATTTATAATAAAAGAAATTCACTTGGGATATTTTTGAAATATGAAATAAGAATGATATACGTATGTTAACCATGATTTTTCATTTTCGAAAAATATCAAGTGTGTTTGCACGATAGAGCTATCGTTGCGTTTAATTCTGACAAAGACAAATATTTGAACTATGAGACAAGCAATAATGGAGATCCTATTAGAAATTTATTTGTGTGTTGCTATGCCCGTGAAAGATTAAATTCCTTTGGAGCATCGAAAAAATTCCACTGTACTGATGGTGAATATACGAGAGTAACATTTCCAGAGAAGTTAGAGTTCAAAGATAATGCAAGCCTGAAACTAATAGTTGACAATGAGGGTCAACTTGTTGCTAATGTTTCAGGTATTACGTTACCCGTTGACAGATCCTATTGCCATCTTTCTGGTATTAACATTCAAATGAAAACAAAGGGGTTAAGAAAGGTCTACTGTGGCACCAATGTCATAATGCATATCTTATCTATGTGTCAAAACTGCAATCTATGTAAATATAATGGGATAATATACACTCAAATCACAAGTAAAATTAAAAGGGCATTGACAGACAATATTACAATGGGAGTATAAAGATGAATTGATAAAAAAACGAAACCTGCAAACGTTACTAGTATCATTGACAGTTGACAGATACAGTTAAAATCCATGTATGACCCATAAATGGAATAAGCGCCACGTCAAGAGAAAACATAATGAAGTATTCTATGGAATGGCTTCAAAGCATCCATTTCTTATGATGATATTCCACATGCCATTATTTCAATTAAAATATTTTATTGCATTACTTTGTTATGTTTATTATGTCCCCATTATTTTTAGGGTATGCTAGCAACTCCAACGTTTAGAATGTTTATTTAAGAGTCGGAGATGCAAGGAGTTTTCAGAGAAATCTACGACATATATCCCGGCTTTCCCATGATACACATACCTTTATATTCCTACGAAGCACACATATCCCACCATTCCTACGACACACATTCCACCATTCGTACGTGACACGTATACAACCGTTCCTACGATACATATATCCCAACATTCCTACGAAAAACGTATCCCCTTATTCCTACGACGTATATATCCCACTATTCTTGTGACACACACGTGCCACCATTCCTATGAAACACATCCCACCATTCATGTCACAAACATATCTCACCCTTTTGGTCACACATATCCCACCATTCCGGTCATACACACACACATAGGGGGGGGGGGAGGGGGTAAACTTGAGCCAAATGAAATTACCAATCCCTCGCACATGTTCATAGAGATAAGATTGTTCAATAGATAAAGAGTTCTCAAAATAATATGTAAATTCCGAGTCATTTAATTAGTGACTGAGTATCAAAAATTAAATAAAAGCACTTTTGCCTGCAACAAACTCAGCTAGTAGGTAAATTCTGAATATCATAGCTGCTGACTGAGTATCAAAAATCTGATCATGCATATTTAACTACAATAAACTAAGATAGTTGATAAATTCCGAGTGTTTTAGTTGCTGGCTGAGTACCAAAAAAATTAGTAAAAGCACTTTTGACTACAACAAACTCAGCTAACTGGTAAATTCCGAGTGTTTCAATTACCAAGTGCATATCAAAAACATTTAATAAAAGCACTTTTGTGTACAACAAACTCAGCTACTTGGTAAGTTTCGAGTCTTTTAGTTGGTGACTACCAAAAAGTTAAATAAAAGCACTTTTGCATACAACAAGCTCAGCTAGTATGTAAATTCCGAGTATATTAGTTGCTGACTGGGTATCATAAATTTAATTAATGCACTTTTGACTACAATATACTCAGGTAGTTGATAAATTACGAGTGTTCATAGCTGCTGGCTGAGTACCAAAAATTAACCAAGGCTTTTTTTAACACAACAAACTCCGCTAGCTGATAAATTCCGACCGTTTAATTTACCGAATGCGTATAAAAAAATGAATAAAAGCACATTTGAAAACAACAAACTCAGCTACTTGTTAAATTCCGACTCTTTTAAATGGTGACAATAAAAAAATTGAATAAAAGCACTTTTACATGCAACAAAGTCAGCAACTTTGTAAATTCCCGAGTGTTTCTTGTTGCTGGCTGAATACAAAAAACTCAGCTAGCTGGTAAATTCCAACTGTTTTAGTTACCGACAACGTATCAGTGTTTTGTTTAATAACACCACATTTGCGTACATCTAACTCAGCTACTTGGTATATTCCTTGTCTTTTAATTGGTGACTTTAAAAAAATAAATAAAAGCATTTTTGAAAACAACAAACTCAGCATGTAGGTATATTCCGAGTGTCTTAATTACTGACTGAGTATACAAAATTTAATTAAAGCACTTTTGACTCCGATAAACTCGGGTAAATGATAAATTCCGAGTATTTTAGTTGCTGGCTGAGCACCAAAAATTTATGAAAAGTACTTTTGACTAGAGCAAACTTAGCTGTCTGGTGAGTTCCGAGCGTTTTAGTTACCGACTGAGTATCAAGAAAATGAATAACAGCACATTTGAGTACAAAAAAACTCAACTACTTGGTAAATTCCGAATCCTTTAATTGGTGTGTATAAAAAAAAATAAAAGCACTTGTTTATACAACAAATTCAGCTAGTAGGTAGATTCCCTGTGTCTTATTTACTGACTGAGTATTAAAAATATAATAAAAACACTTGTAAATTCCGAATGTTATACTTGCTGAGTATTGAAAATTTAATAAATGCATACATTTTGATTGATCTATAAAGATCCCAAGAACAATGAAAACACAAAAAATATTACCTATGGATTTTGCTCAGAAAAAATAAAACCCTGTCACATTTTCATGATCAATAAAAAAAACTAATATTTAATAATATCAAGTGAGTTTCGGTAACTAGCAACTCCAACGTTTAGAATGTTTATTTAAGAGTCGGAGAGGCAAGGAGTTTTCAGAGAGATCTACGACACATATCCCGCCTTTCCTATGATACACATACCTTAATATTCCTACGAAGCACACATATCCCACCATTCCTACGACACACATCCTACCATTCCTACGAGACACTGACACGTATACAACCGTTCCTACGATACATATATCCCAACATTCCTACGAAAAACGTATCCCCTTATTCCTACGACGTATATATCCCACTATTCTTGTGACACACACGTGCCACCATTCCTATGAAACACATCCCACCATTCATGTCACAAACATATCTCACCCTTTTGGTCACACACATATCCCACCATTCCGGTCATACACACACACATAGGGGGGGGGGTAAACTAGAGCCAAATGAAATTACCAATCCCTCGCACATGTTCATAGAGATAAGATTGTTCAATAGATAAAGAGTTCTCAAAATAATATGTAAATTCCGAGTCATTTAATTAGTGACTGAGTATCAAAAAATTAAATAAAAGCACTTTTGCATACAACAAACTCAGCTAGTAGGTAAATTCTGAATATCATAGCTGCTGACTGAGTATCAAAAATCTAATCATGCATATTTAACTACAATAAACTAAGATAGTTGATAAATTCCGAGTGTTTTATTTGCTGGCTGATTACCAAAAAAATTAATTAAAGTACTTTTGACTACAACACACTCAGCTAACTGGTAAATTCCGAGTGTTTTAGTTACCAAGTGCATATCAAAAACATTTAATAAAAGCACTTTTGTGTACAACAAACTCAGCTACTAGGTAAGTTTCGAGTCTTAGTTGGTGACTACCAAAAAGTTAAATAAAAGCACTTTTGCATACAACAAGCTCAGCTAGTATGTAAATTCCGAGTATGTTAGTTGCTGACTGGGTATCATAAATTTAATTAATGCACTTTTGACTACAATATACTCAGGTATTTGATAAATTACGAGTGTTCATAGCTGCTGGCTGAGTACCAAAAATTAACCAAGGCTTTTTTTTAACACAACAAACTCCGCTAGCTGATAAATTCCGACCGTTTAATTTACCGAATGCGTATAAAAAAATTAATAGAAGCACATTTGAAAACAACAAACTCAGCTACTTGTTAAATTCCGACTCTTTTAAATGGTGACAATAAAAAAATTGAATAAAAGCACTTTTACATGCAACAAAGTCAGCAACTTTGTAAATTCCCGAGTGTTTCTTGTTGCTGGCTGAATACAAAAAACTCAGCTAGCTGGTAAATTCTAACTGTTTTAGATACCGACAACGTATCAGTGTTTTGTTTAATAACACCACATTTGCGTACATCTAACTCAGCTACTTGGTATATTCTTTGTCTTTTAATTGGTGACTTTAAAAAAATAAATAAAAGCATTTTTGAAAACAACAAACTCAGCATGTAGGTATATTCCGAGTGTCTTAATTACTGACTGAGTATACAAAATTTAATTAAAGCACTTTTGACTGCGATAAACTCAGGTAAATGATAAATTCCGAGTATTTTAGTTGCTGGCTGAGCACCAAAAATTTATGAAAATACTTTTGACTACAACAAACTTAGCTGTCTGGTGAGTTCCGAACGTTTTAGTTACCGACTGAGTATCAAAAAAATTTAATAACAGCACATTTGAGTACAAAAAACTCAACTACTTGGTAAATTCCGAATCCTTTAATTGGTGTGTATAAAAAAAAATAAAAGCACTTGTTTATACAACAAATTCAGCTAGTAGGTAGATTCCCAGTGTCTTATTTACTGACTGAGTATTAAAAATACAATAAAAACACTTGTAAATTCCGAATGTTATACTTGCCGAGTATTGAAAATTTAATAAATGCATTCATTTTGATTGATCTGTAAAGATCCCAAGAACAATGAAAACACAAAAAAATATTACCTATGGATTTTGCTCAGAAAAAATAAAACCCTGTCACATTTTCATGATCAATAAAAAAAATACTAATATTTAATAATATCAAGTGAGTTTCGGTAACTAGCAACTCCAACGTTTAGAATGTTTATTTAAGAGTCGGAGATGCAAGGAGTTTTCAGAGAGATCTACGACACATATCCCGCCTTTCCTATGATACACATACCTTAATATTCCTACGAAGCACACATATCCCACCATTCCTACGACACACATCCTACCATTCCTACGAGACGCGTATACAACCGTTCCTACGATCCTACGAGTCATTTAATTAGTGACTAAGTATCAAAGAATTAAATAAAAACACTTTTACATACAACAAACTCAGCTAGTAGGTAAATTCTGAATGTCTTAGCTGCTTACTGAGTATCAATAATCTGATCATGCATATTTAACTACAATAAACTAAGATAGTTGATAAATACTGGGTGTTTTAGTTGCTGGCTGAGTACCAAAAAAAATAGTAAAAGCACTTTTGACTACAACAAACTCAGCTAACTGGTAAATTCCGAGTGTTTCAATTACCAAGTGCATATCAAAAACATTTAATAAAAGCACTTTTGTGTACAACAAACTCAGCTACTTGGTAAGTTTCGAGTCTTTTAGTTGGTGACATTTGCGTACATCTAACTCAGCTACTTGGTATATTCCTTGTCTTTTAATTGGTGACTTTAAAAAAATAAATAAAAGCAAGCTGTCTGGTGAGTTCCGAGCGTTTTAGTTACCGACTGAGTATCAAAAAAATTAATAACAGCACATTTGAGTACAAAAAACTCAACTACTTGGTAAATTCCGAAGACTTTAATTGGTGTGTATAAAAAAAATAAAAGCACTTGTTTATACAACAAATTCAGCTAGTAGGTAGATTCCCTGTGTCTTATTTACTGACTGAGTATTAAAAATACAATAAAAACACTTGTAAATTCCGAATGTTATACTTGCTGAGTATTGAAATTTAATAAATGCATTCATTTTGATTGATCTGTAAAGATCCCAAGAACAATGAAAACACCAAAAAATATTACCTATGGATTTTGCTCAGAAAAAATAAAACCCTGTCACATTTTCATGATAAAGAAAAAATACTAATATTTAATAATATCAAGTGAGTTTTTAGTAACATCAAAAAATATATCGTTTGGTCACAGCTCTACGGCTGCCATCTATTCGGTTACAGTCATAGATGGCGATATTTTTTACACCGCCAAGTGCTGCCATTCATTCCACTATATTTAGAGATGGCGGAACAACTGAGTTTTTGCTTAGGTTAATTTATGTTAATAGGTTCTAAACTAGGTTCGTTTGGGTTCAGTAAGCATGCGGGCACGCTTACTGCTTTGGTTATGGATATTGACAGTTGTTTGGAGTATGGAGAGTAATAGATGCTTTGAATCCATTCCATAAAATACTTCATTATTTTTTCTCTTAAGATAGTGCTTATTCCATTTTGGGGTCATACATGGGTTTTAACTGTATCTGATGGTAAACTGTCGATGATATTAGCGACGTTTGCAGGTGTTTTGTTTTTCATCAATTCATCTTTATACTCCATTCTTATATTGTCTGGCAATGCCCTTTTTGTTTTAATTGTGTTTTCACTGTCTATTACCACATTATTTTTACATATATTGCAGTTTTGGCACATAGATAAGATACGCATTATCACGTTGGTGCAGCAGTAGGCCTTTCTTTTTTGAAAACATAATAAAGTAATGCAATGAAACACTTATTGAAATAATGGCATGTAGAGTATCATCATGAAAAATTTGAATGTTTCGAGGGGTGTATCCCATTTGAGCGCGTTCCCCTGTGAGCGCCATGGCCCGCAAATGGGAATTTCCCATTTGCGCGCCGTATTTTAATTAGTTCAGTTGTGTCCCATTTGAGCGCCCGATAATATTTTGCGTATGTTAGGTGATATAGCTAGGTGATCAGGTAAATTTTTCGCAAATCATATTATTGACTTACGAATAAAGTAAACACACCACTCGATGCCTTTTTAGGCTCTTTCCAAATATAATAATCATTTTTGTCGGAAATGAATTTTACCCCCACCCCTATGTATACCAATCCAGGGTATATATTTGCACATTAGGGGTGGGGGTAAATTTTAAACTTACCTCCCATTAACAACAGAAATAAAATTTACCCCCCCCCCCCTAATGTGCAAATATATACCCGGAATTGGTATATATAGGGGGGGGGGTAAAATTAATATCAGAAAAAATGATTATTATATTTGGAAAGTGCATAAAAAAGGTATAGAGTGGTATGTTTACTTTATTCTTATGTCAATAATATCAACTGCGAAAAATTTACCGACGGGTCTTCATGTCTGTTTTCCTCATACAGTATATAGCGGTGGATACCGCATAATGCATAAGTACCTGTATATACCTTTAGTAGTAAATATATATGGTATACATAAATACTATATATATTTACTTAGTTTATAATACTATAAATGGAAGTTATTTTCACAACCATTGACCCAATAAAATCCTCAGTTTTGTTCGTTGTCTTCGTGGCAATAAATATTTCTACAGGTCAATGTGGCAGCAAACCACGCTTCATCCACCGCAAAATCACAATTTTGGGTTTGGCGCTCAAATGGTACTCCGTGGCGCTCAAATGGGAACAAAATTCCATGGCGCTCAAATGGAACAAAATTCCGTGGCGCTCAAATGGGAAAGCGCTCAAATGGGAACACCCCGTTTCGAGTCCATTCAAAAAAAAATCATCTTGTTTTATCTTGACATGGCACTTATTTCCTTTCGGGGCCATTTACGACATTTAACATGGTTTCACTTCCAAGCTCATCTTACATTTCATCATTGTTGTTATTCTTTTCAATGATGGTATCTGAAGGTAAACTATCAATGATACTATTAACGTCCCCCGATTTTGCGTTTGATTCAATTGTCTTTAATTTCCTCGGTGGTATTAGTGATCTCCTTCCTCTTATTCTCAATGGTATTTATTATCTCGCGAGTATACTCATCCCATTCGAGGGCCAGTCGGTGTCCCCTTGGCATTTCTATTGTAACAGTAGGTACTCTAGCTTTCATTTCATTGCCTCTAGCACCTCCAAGTTCCGACAGAGTAGAACCACTCATATGTTTTTATGAACCAAATATCCTTATTCACAATATTATTGTTCTGAACTATTAGATAACTACGTGTAATGTCATTTTAAGACTTAAAAAAAATTCAAGTTAAAAAAAAATATATATAAAAATTTGAAGTTCCCCTTCCAAAAAAAGAAAAAAAAATCAATTCTGAGTTCCCCCAAAAACATTTGAAGCCCCCCCCCCCCCCCCCCCGAAAAAATCCTGTCCCTCAAATAAGGCGTTTTGAATAAACTTGTTTATTATTATTAGGAAAACAAATACATACATAAAACTTTGCTACTTATCACCAGTCATTAGCCACTTCGTGTGGTCTCAATTTATACTATGAGTTTTTCTCATAGTATAATATATAGTATAATTTCTCATAGTATATTTCTCATTTTTCTCATAGTTTTTCTCAATTTACACTAATTCCGAAAATTGCATATTTCTGTTACTTCATCTTGAATAGTATTCAGTTCCTTTCAGAATGCTGGGTTCACTCGATTGTAAATCCCTATATGATTCAATCGTCTTAACGAACTACTCCATAAGTCTCTATTGTTGACAAACATTATAATTCACATGCCAGTGATAACATAATAATTCACTAAAGTCCATATTGAGCAATAAAAACGCACACTCAAAAATTACACCAAACGAGGACTTCCTTGCGCCAATATATTGTCAGTCGAAAACACCAATCATCTTTGAAACTTGTTGAGCTCACTTCATCTAATGATACAAAAAATACAAAAATAAAGTTGAAAAATATTTCTAAGTCCAAAAAAGGTTAAAAAAACTCCAAGTCCAAAAAAATTGTATTCCCCCCCAAAAAAAATTCTAAGTTAAAAAAAAATTAAGTTCCAAAAAAAAAGTTCCAAAAAATACTAAAATTGTAAGTCCCAAAACTTTTAAGTTCCTTTAAAATTAGGGGTGTTTTTAAACCTAACCATGATATACATACAATTTGGTAACTATATGGGATTGTAAATGTCTTTTTGATAAACTAAAACTGTATGAAAAATAATAATCAATATAAGAATAATTCCAAGTCCAAAAAATTCATATCCAAAAAAGTTTTAAGTCCAAAAAAGTTCTAAGCCTCCCCCCCCCCAAAAAAAAATCAATAATCAGTTATCACTTATCAATGATCGATAATCAATATCGATAGTCAATAATAAATAATTGATAATCAAATATTAATAATCAATATCTATAATCAATAATCGTCAATAGTCAATATTAACAAATTTGATTTCAATTGTTCAAGAATGGCGAGTTGGTTCGGCTGATTTTAAAACTGAAGATGATATACATACAATTCGGTAACTAAAGAGGTTGTAGATGTCTTTTGATAAACCAAAACTATAATAAAAACAGTCCCCGTCCATTAAGCATACAACAAAAAATGTAAAGATGACGAACCTCTTGTTTATTACAGTCCTCGTCAAAATTCCTTTTATTAGACATGTTCCTTGAACAAACTCAATTTATGAACTGATGATAACTTGGGTCAATTCTAATTCTTTTATATAAAATATTTTGGCATTCCAATGTATCCATCACCGGAAGCTGAGATAACGCAATCTGAGTCATAGTATTCGTTGTATTGTTTTACCAAGAAAATAAACTTTGTATGTTTCCAGGAATGTCGTAATCTCAAAAGACCAGACGTAAGGGATTGGTAACTCCTATAGTACACCGGGATAGGGCTGTCATAGGAATATAGGTGGATACAAGGGGCTAGGGGCTATCCATCACCGGAAGCTGAGATAACGCAATCTGTGTCGTAGTATTCGTTGTATTGTTTTACCAAGAAAATAAACTTTGTATGTTGCCAGGAATGTCGTAATCTCAAAAGACCAAATTCGAGGGATTGGTAACTCCGATAGTACACTGGAATAGGGCTGTCATAGGCCCTGTCGAAGGGATACTACTAATTTTGTTGGATGTGTATGTGAGGGTGTAAGGGGGTTGGGGATATAAACCAAAAACTTGTTCTTTATTTTATGGTGTATCGAAGACGCTTTTGCGGTTTGTTACCCATGCAAAGATTCTGATTGCTTCCCAAGAGTGTACTCTTGGGGATCACTCGAGTATATCCGAGTAAATCAAAGAGAGTATATATGACCATTTTTTTAGGTTCAACATAATATCTCTGGAATGGCTTCAGGAATGGAATAGAAATTTTGAAGGAGCATTGGAAATGTGAGGGGGAGGGTTAGAGCTAACTTAAAATTTTTTATTTTTGGAAAGACTCCTATACTCTCGAAACGATACACTAACCCGAGCAAATCAAAAGACGCTATTCGTGTCTAATTTTATAGATTAGTCATAAAATCCCCGGAATGGTTTGAGGTATCGAGTTGAAACTTTGAGGTTGCGTTCGAAAGGCTGAGCTAAGAAGGGGGTGGGGAGGCGGGTTGAGTTAATTTTAAATTTTGTCGTTTAGATTTGGCTTATTGAGAAAGACTTGGGGGATAGGGTTTATATCTTTAGGTACTTTTTGACCAAGGAGGGTATAGCAAGAGTAATTCAAATTCCGTGTTGCCTGCAGGAGATCAACAATTTTTGCTACTAATCCTACTAATGCTACTAATTTTTACTCTATTAGGTCCTATGAGATGTATACTTTATGCTTAGTTAAGTAGCAAGATAAATCAAACAGCACCGTATGCTGCCAGTTTGTCGAAACCGCTTATGTACAACTTCTCAGAAACAGCTAAGGGTATTAACTTAAACTTCTAGGAAATTTTTAGGATGATTTTTAACCAAATATGCTAGCTTATCAAAATTATGTATCTGCACTGTCAGGAACAGTTAAGGATTAAAACATTCATGGAATGTTGAGGATGTAGGATCATTGGCAGCGCAACAGCGCTGCCTATGTAAAGAACAAAGTTGGCACCATGTATTATTTGTTTTTATTTTTGACCGGGGCACTTCGTATAGTCGAAGTTATCGTAGAAACTTCAAAAGTGGGTTATTTGATAGGAAATTGCAAGTTCTAGTGCTCTTTTTAAAAGTTGAAAGTGATTAGAGAGTAACCAGCCCTTCCCCCCGCCATCCACACCAATCATTTTTCCAAAAACATCTATTTTGTTCAGTATAGTTAAAAGATCAAGTAACTATGGGTTTGAAGATTACAACCTCCCCCCCCCACAGCCCTCAGGGCCAGGTTTTTAAGTGTTGCCCTTGGGGCATATAAAGTTTTTACAGAAATGGTATCCTATAAACTTCGTAGGGGGATCCTTGAACTGGTAATCAAACGTTCTAGTGTCCTTTTTAAAATTCAACGTGGTCAGAGGGCAGCTACCTCCCCTCCCCCTCCACACACGTCTTACGTACCCGAAATGCGTTGAATAGAAATTTTAAGATAGCCATTTTATTCAAAATAGTCCAAAGATCACATAACAAGGATTTTTTGGTTAGAAAAAAACCCTTAGATCCTGAAGGCAAGGTTTCTAAGTTCAAAGAACATAGCCTCCAAGATTGACACAACCACCCAGAGCCCTGGGGAATTTGTTGCAAGTTTTGTCCTGGGGGCATATAAAGTTTTTATGGAATGGGTGTTCGTATACACTTTAGATCAGGCTAGTTTGATATGAAATTTGAATTTATAGTGCTCTTTTGAAGTCAAAAGTGATTTGAGAGCAAAGAGCCCCCCCCCCCCACGCATATCACTTCCCCAAACGCAATAAATCAAAATTATGATATAGTGTTTTTATTCAGCGTAGTTGAAGTATCTGGAAATTATGTCTTTAAGGATGACAACCCCCCCACAACCCTTAGGGAAAAGGTTGTAAGTAATGGCCTGGTGGTATATAAGGTATATATATAGAAATCATGGGCGTATAGACTTGGAAGGGGGCTGAATGGATTAGTAATAAGATATTCTAGTAACTCTTTTAAGAGTTAAAGTGATCAGAGGGTAGCTACACCTACACAACTTGTGTTTTCCTGAAATGCATCCAATAGAAACTTTGAACAGCCGTGCTATTCAAAATATTCAAAAGATCATATAACAAGGCTTTTGGGGTCGATACAAACTACCAGAGCCTGAGGCAAGGGTTGTAGGTTATGCCCCGGGGTATTTAAGGTTGTTATAGAAGGGATGATTGTATAAATTTTAGAGATGGCTCATTTACTTGAAAATTGAAAATTCTTGTTCCTTTTTACGTCTAAGGTGATAGAGGGCAACTAGCCCTTCCCCTAACTGCCCCTCTTTTCACCAACCAAATTTGATTGAAATGTGAGATAGCCATTTTAATAGTCCAAAGAACACAAACAATGTCTCCAGGGTTGACACAACACCCCAGAGCCATGGGCAAGGGCTGTAAGCTATGCCCTTGGGGTATATAATGTTTATGGAATGGGTGGTCGTATAAACTTCAGATAAGGCTCATTTGATTTGAAATTGGAAGTTTTAGTTCTCTTTCTAAGGTGAAAAGTGATTTGAGAGCAATCCCTCCCCCCCCTGCGTCTATCATTTCCCAAAATAAACATCCACGCAAATATTTGAGACATCATATTTTTTCAGCATTGTTGAAGGGTTCAGTAATAATGCGTTTGGGAATGTCAATTCCCCCCCTCCCCCGAGGTCTCACGGTAAGGGTTGTAAGTTAGGCAATTTGTTTATTGTTCACATATAGTATATGTTATTGAGAAAAGATATGCATGTTTGACTTCTACTTTCCCAGAATACGACCGACATTAAGGTGATTCTTTCATGAAATTTTTAGGTGTGTTGAACTCAGGAATGACTGAGTGTAAATGATGAGGGAGATAATCAATTGATCAAATAGGCAGTATTTGCACGCTACTAATAGTACAACTACCACTGCCTCTATTCACGACTACTACTACTATTACCACTACTATCACTAAAAGTACTACTTCTGTAGCGAGTAGCCTACTATTAAGGCTGAGGTTATTAAAATTAAAATCGGAGGAATTAGTATCCGTTATGTTTTTGCGTGTTTTGTGTTTGGTTAATTTCATTTTAGAAAAAAAATCGATTCGCAGGTATGAGTTGAACCAAAAGCGGTAACAATTTTGTGACGTAAATGTTAAATATTTTTGATTCTGAATATTCAAACATGCCTTTTAATTTATTATTGCACTGTATGTCAATCAGATCCATTTGTAGATTTTCTGGGACAGACTCAGAAAAGGAGATGAATATATTTCAAAAATTTTGGTGTATTTTTTCAACTCTAAATTATTGAATCGGCTTTCAAAAGCATCTGCAAGTTTTCTTGTTTCTTTCGCATATTTGCTAATTGTTACAACTTGATTTCTTAAATTATTTTGATAATGGAAAGTGGTGAGTATTATTAATTTTCCATAGTGATTCAAATAACAACTATTCCTTCTGAAATGCTCTGATGTGACTAAATGTATTGACTATGAGGTTATCTTTTCCTTGCAATGATACATTTAATTCATTGAGTTTATTGACAATATCCACTAAAAAGCATAAATCCAATAGCTAAACCATCTGACTCGACTGAAGAACACAGAATCTAATTCTTTCAGAAAATCCTTAAATTGTCTATGCGCAAGTGCATGTGATCGAATATAATTCACCGTTTTTATAACTCTACTTGCATAACATGATGCATCGATAATACTTGGGCGGGCCGTGGGTTGGCCATCCCTGGCTTAGAGTATTAAGATGAAAAAGGCTTCAAAAGAGCACATCAGCAATATTTTTGGAGTGGCTTTCCGTGTCAAGATGAAACTTCTTGGGCCTTTTGGTGCAACTTACTAAACGGCAAGATTTACATGCTACTACCACTATTAGTACTGCTGCTACTACCGCTAATAAAATACTAACAGTGTGAATACTTCTCCTACTACCACCGCAATTACTGTGATACTAGTACGATTAAAGCTAAGTCTATAAAGATAAAATTTGAGAGGATATTGATGCCGAATTTGAACTAACGAAAGATATTATGTATACTTAGATTGTCAGAAGAGCGTTAGAATTTGATGTGTGTGTTAAGTTGGAACTCTCTGAGAATGCTTCAAGGGGAAGATCAATTGACCAAACGGTGATATGTGATTAGTACCCCCATAGGCACTTCAATGACTCACATAGAGAGATATACACAGGGAAATTAACAAGTGGAGTTCCTAGCCCCTCGCACCTGTTCCCGGCTGGCAAGATTCCCATCCTTGGCAAGATTTCAATGTCCTCCTATCCTTGGCAAGAATTCAATGTCATTTTCGGTTAGGTTAGGTCAGGTGAATCTCTGTGACAAGCTCTTTGACGTCACGACTCAAACCCCTTTGTTTTTCTATGACACACCACTTGTTTTCTATGACAAGCCCTCTGACGTTATGTGACACGCCCCTTTTTTTCTGTGGCAGTCCTCTGACGTCACGGAACACACCCATTTGTTTTTCTATGACAAGTCCTCTGACATCACGGAATTCATAGGAAAAATAGTATTGGATTTCAAGCGCACAGGTAGGGGAATTAACACAGCGAAATTAATATATGGAATTAGCATTGAATTTCTAGCGGAGCCCTCTGACGTCACGGAAGCCATAGGAAAAATGGTGTTGGATTTCAAGCGAATAGGTAGGAGAATTACCACAGGGAAATTAACATAGGGAAGTAGCATTGGATTTCACGCGCACAGGTATGGAAATCAGCATAGGGAAAATAGTATTGGATTACAAACGCACATTTAGGGGAATTAACATAGGGAATTAGTATTGAGTTTCTACAAGAACCCTCTGACGTCGCGGAAGCCTTAGGAAAAAAATTATTGGATTTGAAGCGCACAGGTAGCGGAATTAACACAGGGAAATTAACATAGGGAAATAGCATTGGATTTCAAACGCACAGGTATGGAGATTAGCCCAGGGAAAATAGCATTGGATTTTAAACGCACAGGTAGGGAAATTAACACAGGGAAATTAGCATAGGGGAATTAATAGGGAATTTCCAGAAGTCAGATAAGTAGTGCTACCAACCCCTCTAGCCCTTGCACCTGTGCAATGCGCCTCCGAGTTCTATGAAAGGGGACACAGTTGCCAAGACTCCACGACACACCCCTCTGGACTCCAATGATGTCATGGCACACCCCGTTTTAAACGGAGAGGACTAATATGCTTGGCGTAATTTTATGTAGCCATGCATCAGGAACCCATGGGGGAATCCCAGCTTGTAACGTAACGACCGCACACACCTTACGTATTATTATGCAACACTGTCAGGTAATACTTTTTTTCGCCCGAATCCCTCAAAGTGGTTTTTATTCTTCATTAACTTAATGGCGGTACACACTTTATGTAAGGTCAGCACATCTTACGCATGGACAGCGCATCCATCAATGCCTGATAATACTATTTTGACATGTTTCGCCCAAAAGCCTCAAGACATTTTCTTTTTTCGGCGTTTCATTTTTCGCTCGAAACACATTTCATATTTTTCTCCTGTTTTTCTTTTTCTATATTTTTTAGTTTAGATTTTCAGTTTAGTTTTAGTTTAATTTTAGTTTAGAATTTTAGTTTAAAGTTTTAGTTTAGAGTCTTAGCTTAGAGTTTTAGTTAGAGTTATAGTTTAGTTTTAGTTAAGAGTTTTAGTTTAATTTAGTTTCAGTTAAGAGTTGTAGTTTAGAGTTTAGAGTTTTAGTTTAGAATCTTAGTTAAGAGTTTTAGTTTAGAGTTCTAGTTTAGTTTTAGTTAAGAGTTTTAGCTTAGAGTCTTAGCATAGAGTTTTAGTTAGAGTTATAGTTTAGTTTTAGTTAAGAGTTTTAGTTTAGAATTTTAGTTTAAAGTCTTAGCATAGAGTTTTAGTTAGAGTTATAGTTTAGTCTAGTTTTAGTTAAGAGTTTTAATTTAGACTTGTTGTTTAGTTTTAGTTAAGAGTTTTAGTTTAGAGTTTTGGTTTAGAGTTTTGGTTTAGAGTTTAGTTTAGAGTTTAGTTAAGAGTTTTAGTTCAGAGTTTTAGTTTAGTTTTACTGAAGTGTTTTAGTTTAGAGTTGTAGTTTAGAGTGTTAGTTTAGTTTTAGTCAGGAGTATTAGTTTAGAGCTCTAGTTTAGCTTTAGTTAAGAGTTTTAGTTTATGGTTGTAGTTTAATTTTAGTTAAGAGTTTTAGTTTAGAGTCTTAGCTTAGAGTTTTGGTTAGAGTTATAGTTTAGTTTTCAGTTAAGAGTTTAGTTTAGATTTGTATTTTATTTTGGTTAAGAGTTTTAATTTAGAGTTTTAGTTTTGACTCTTAGTTTAGAGTTTTAGTTAGACTTATAGTTTAGTTTAGTTTTAGTTTAGAGTTTTAGTTTAGAGTCTTAGCTTAGAGTTGTAGTTAGAGTTATAGTTTAGGTTAGTTTTAGTTAAGTTTTAGTTTAGAGTTGTAGATTAGTTTTATTTAAGAGTTTTAGTTTAGAGTAGTTTTAGTTTAGAGTCTTAGCTTAGAGTTTTAGTTAGAGTTATAGTATAGTTTAGTTTTAGTAAAGTGTTTTAGTTCAGAGTTTTAGTTTAGAGTCTCAGCTTAGATTTTTAGTTAGAGTTATAGTTTAGTTTAGTTTTAGTTAACAGTTCTAGTTTATTTTTAGCTAAAAGTTTTAGTTTAGAGTTATAGTTTAGTTTTAGTTTAGAGTTGTAGTTTAGTTTTAGTTAAGAGTTTTAGTTTAGATTTGTAGTTTGGTTTTAGTTAAGAGTTTTAGTTTAGAGTTGCAGTTTAGTTTTAGTTAACAGTTTTAGTTTAGACTATAGAGTTTTACTTTAGAGTCTTGGCTTAGAGTTTTTAGTTAGAGTTATAGTTTACTTTAGTTTTAGGTAATAGTTTTACTTAAGAGTTTTAATTTAGTTTTAGAAGAGTTTTAGTTTAGAGTTTTAGTTTTAGTTTATTTTTAGTTTAGAGTTGTAGTTTAGTTTTGTTTTAGTTAAGAGTTTTAGTTTAGTTTTAGTTAAGAGTTTTAGTTTGGAGTCTTAGCTTAGAGTTTTAGTTAGAATTATAGTTTAGTTTTAGTTAGGAGTTTTAGTTTAGAGTTCTAGTTTAGTTGTATTTATCAGTTTTAGTTTAGAGTTTTAGTTTAGAGTCTTAGCTTAGAGTTTTAGTTCGAGTTTTAGTTTAGTTTAGTTCTAGTTTAGAGCTTAGAGTTTTAGTTAGCGTTATAGTTTAGTTTAGTTAAGAGTTTTAATTTAGAGTTCTATTTTAATTTTAGTTAAGAGTTTAGAGTTTTAGTTTAGAGTGTTAGCTTAGAGTTTTAGTTAGTGTTATAGTTCAGTTTAGTTATTAGTTAAGACTTTTAGTTTAGAGTCTTAGCTTAGAGCTTTAGTTTGAGTTATAGTTTTAGTTTAGCTTTAGTTAAGAGTTGTAGTTTAGTTTTAGTTAAGAGTTTTAGTTTAGAGTTTTAGTTTTAGAGTCTTAGCTTAGAGTTTATAGTTAGAGTTATTGTTTAGTTTATTTTAGTTGAGAGTTTGAGTTTAGAGTTATAGTTTACTTTCAGTTGAAGAGTTTTTAGTTTAGAGTCTAGAGGTTTAGTTTAGAGTCTTAGCTTAGAGTTTTAGTTAGAGTTATAGTTTAGTTTAGTTTTAGTTAGGAGTTTTAGTTAAGAGTTGTAGTTTAGTTTTAGCTTAGAGCTTGTTTAGATTTTAGAGTTTTACTTTAGAGTCTTAGCTTAGAGTTTTAGTTAGAGTTATACTTTTGTTTAGTTTATGTTAAGAGTTTTAATTCAGAGTTGTAGTTCAGTTTTAGTTAAGAGGTTTAGTTTAGAGTCTTTTCGTAGAGGCATAGCTAGTTATACTTTAGTTTAATTTTAGTTAAGAGTTTTAGTTTAGAGTTGTAGTTTAGTTTAAGCTAAGAGTTTTAGTTTAAAATCTTAGTTTAGAGTTATGGTTTAGTTTAGTTTTAATTAAAAGTTTAGTTTAGAGTTGTAGTTTAGTTTTAGGAAGTAACAACTTTTTCTTTAATATTATCAAACTGTTGCTTAACACTATAAAATTTCTTTCTTAGAAGTTACAGTTTTTTTCTTAACACTAACAAATTTTCTCATCGAAGTGAAAACATTTTCCTTAATACTAACAAACTTTTACTTAACTATCAAATTTATCTTAGAAGTAAGAGGTTTTTCTTAACAGTAACATTTTTCTAATAGCACCAATTTTTCCATCAATGATAACAAATTTCTCTTAAAAGTAAGAATTTTTGTCAATGATAACAACTTTTCAGTTAGAAGTAGAAGGTTTTCTGTCAAAGATACCAAATTTTCGTAGAAGTAACAATTTTTTTCGTTTATGATACCATGTTTTCTGTCAGAAGCAGCAAGTTTTTCTTAACACTAACAAATTTTCTTGTCTGAGTAACAACTCTTTCCTTAATACTAACAAACTATTTTGTTGCTAATACTAGCAAACAAATTTTATCTAATAGCACCAACCTTTCCGTCAATGATAATGAATTTCTCTTAAAAGTAACAATTTTTCGTCAATGATAACAAGTTACTTGTTAGATTTAGTAAGTTTTCTGTCAAAAATACCAAATTTGTCTTAGAAGTAACAATTTTTTCGTTATGATGTCAAGTTTTTTGTCAGAAGTAGCAAGTTTTCCTTAACACTAACAAATTTTCTCTTCGAAGTATCAACATTTTCCCTTAATACCAATAAACTTTTACTTAACGCACTCAAATTTCCCTAGAAGTAACAGTTTTTTTCTAAACAGTAACAAGTTTTCTCTAATAACCCAAAACTTTCTGTAAAAGATAACAAACTTCTCATAGAAATAAAAATTTTTCGTCAGTGATACGAACTTACCTGTTAGAAATTACAAGTTTCTGTTAAAGATACCAAATTTTTCTTAGAAGTAACAATTTTTTCGTTCTGATAACAAGTTTTTTTGCCAGAAGTAGCAAGTTTTCCTTAACACTAACAAGTTTTCTCTTCAAAGTATCTACTTTTTTCCTTAATACTAACAAACTTTCACCTAACTTTATCAAATTTCTCTCTTAGAAGTAACAAGTTTTTCGTAAGTGATAGCACGTTATCCGTTAGAAGCAACAAGTTTTCTGTCAAAGATACCAAATTTTTCTTAGAAGTAAAAATTTTTTCGTTATCATAACAAGTTTTATGGCAGAAGAAGCAAGTTTTCCTCAACACTAACAAATTTTTTCATCGGAGTAACAACTTTCTACTTAATATTAACAAACTTTTACTTAACACACTCAAATTTCTCTTAGAAGTAACAGGTATTTTCTTAACAGTAACAAATTTTTTTCCAATAGCACCAAGTTTTCCGTCAAAGATAACAAATTTCTCATAGAAGTAACAATTTTTCGTCACTAATATCAAGTTTTCTGTCAAAGATGCCAAATTTTTCTTAGAAGTTAAAATTTTTTCGTAATGATAACAACTTTTCTGCCAGAAGTAGGAAGTTTTCGTTACCACTAACAAGTTTTCTCTTCGAAATATCAACTTTTATCCTTAATACTAACAAAATTTTACCTAACACTATCGAATTTGTCTTAGAAGTAACATCTTTTCGCCAGTGATAACACGTTTTCTGCTGGAACTAGCAAGTTGTCGAGAAAAGATAACAAATTTTTCTTTGCAGTAACAATTTTATCTTTATGATAACAAAATTTCTGCCAGAAGAAGCAATTTTTCCTTAACCCTAACAAAGTATCTCTTCGAAGTAACAACTTTTTTCCTCAATACTAACAAACATTTACCTAACACTTTCAAATTTCTCTTAGAAGTAACAATTTTTTCGTTTAGGATAACAAGTTTGCTGTCAGAAGTAGCAAGTCATCCTTAAGAATATCAAATTTTCTCATTGAAGTAACAACTTTTTCCTTAATAATAATAAATTTACTTAACACTATCAAATTTATCCTAGAAGTACAAGGTTTTTTCTTAACAGTAAACAATTTTTTCTAATAACACCAAGTTTTCCGTCAAAGATAACAAATTTCTCTTAGAAGTAACAATTTTCTCAGTGATAGCATGTTTTCTGTTAGAATTAGAAAGTTTTCTTTCAAAGTTAGGTTGCTCTACGTTTAAGTTGGATGAACCTAACTTAAACGTAGAGAAACCTAACATTCACAGAAACTTTCTAATTCTAACAGAAAACTTGT
This sequence comes from Artemia sp. Qi Xiang Cuo, assembly GCF_049724085.1. Lineage (NCBI taxonomy): Eukaryota > Metazoa > Arthropoda > Branchiopoda > Anostraca > Artemiidae > Artemia > Artemia sp. Qi Xiang Cuo. The sequence continues at coordinate 4,834,516 of NC_142803.1, forward strand.
TATCACTGACGAAAAATTGTTACTTCTAAGAGAAATTTGTTATCTTTGACGGAAAACTTGGTGTTATTAGCAAAAAATATTGTTATTGTTAAGAAAAAACCTGTACCTCTAAGAGAAATTTGATAGTGTTAAGTAAAAGTTTGTTATAATTAAAGAATTTTTTTTACTTTCATGAAAGAATATGATAGTGTTAAGAATGACTTGCTACTTCTGACAGAAAACTTATTATTATAACGAAATAAATGTTACCTCTAAGAGAAATTTGATAGTTTTAGGTAAATGTTTGTTAGTATTGAGGAAATTAGTTGTTACTTCGAAGAGAAAATTTGATAGTGTTAAGGAAAACTTGCTTCTTCTATTGCTTCTACTTGCTTTTATCACAACGATAAAATTGTTACTTCAAAGAAAAATTTATTATCTTTGCTGGAAAACTTGCTAGTTCCAGCAGAAAATGTGTTATCAGTGGTGAAAAAATTTTACTTCTAAAAGAAATTTGATAGTCTTAGGTAAAATTTTGTTAGTATTGAGGAAAAGTGGATAATTCGAAGAGGAAATTTGTTAGTGTTAAGGAAAACGTGCTACTTTTCGCAGAAAACTTGTTATCATAACGAAAAATTGTTACTTCTAAGAAATATGGTATCTTTCACAGAAAACTTGTTACTTTTAATAGATTACTTGGTATCACTGACGAAAAATTGTTACTTCTATGAGAAATTTGTTATCTTTGATCGAAAACTTGGTGCTATTAGAAGACATTTGATACTGTTAAGAAAATACCTGTTACTTCTAAGAGGAATTTGAGCGTGTCGAGTAAAAGTTTGTTTGTATTAAGGAAAAAAGTTGTTACTTCAAAAAGAAAATTTTTTAGTGTTAAGGATAACTGGCTACTTCTGGCAGAAAACTTGTTATCATAACGAAAAAATTTTTACTTCTAATAAAAATTTGGTATCTTTCACAGAAAACTTGTTACTTGCAACAGATAACTTGTTATCACTGACGAAAAACCTGTTACTTTAAAGAGAGAAATTTGATATTGCTAATTAAAAGTTTGTTAGTATTAAGGAAAAAAGTATATAGTTTGAAGAGAAAAGTTTTGTTAGTGTTAAGGAAAACTTGCTTCTTCTGGTAATCATAACGAAACAATTGTTACTTCTAAGAACAATTTGGTATCTTTGACAGAAACTTGTTATTTCTAACAGGTAACTTGTTATCACTGACGAAAAATTGTTATTTCATTGAGAAGTTTGTTATCTTTGACTGAAAACTTGGTGCTATTAGAAGAAACTTGTTACTGCTAAGAAAAAAACTGTTACTTCTAAGAAAAATTTGAGTGTGTCAAGTAAAAGTTTGTTAGTATTAAGGAAAAAGTTGTTACTTCGAGGAGAAAATATGTTAGTGATGAGGAAAACTTGCTACTTCTGACTGAAAACTTGTTAGGTTGTGAAAATCTCAAGAAGTATATAAATATACAGGTTATCAAAAGGACATTTCGACAATGTCATAGCAATGGCTATTTCTGTTAAGTTGAGCACTAATACTACTGCTGTGACTACTATTATACCTATACCTAAGGGTATAGTTGTACTATTGCTACTAAAGCTAAGAATACTACTATTAATTCTATTGCTACTACTACAACTGCTGGTTCTACTAAAGCTAAGGGCAAAAATGTGAACAGTTGATGGGATTAAGTTAGAACTTTAATCGTGTGTTGAAGGGATAATGAAAAAAAAACAAAGGTACTATGTCCAATCTGCTTGTAATACTACCACCCTTACTATTATTATTGCTACTACACGAGCTAAGGGCATTAAAGTGAAGCTCTTATTGAATATTTTGGTGGGTATTGAAGTAAATCAAAACGAACTCTGTTCATGTAGAAGGTCAAAGCGGTGACAAAGCAATGTCAAAATAATGGCTTACATTAATAAGTTAGACCTTTCTGGGTAAGTTGTGACGAATTTTTAACTAGCCAGAAGACTGTATGTGTATATTTTTAATAATGCTGCTACTTTAATAAAAGTAACATGTTTACTGTAACTAATGACACTAATTGCATTAAAATGAAATATTTTGGGGAAAGTTCTGGGGAAAGTAATAAAAATAATGTGTGTTGTCAGTTTATTATACATATGCTGGTATTTATTCCTCAATCTCTTAATAATTTTGACTTATTAAAGTTATAAAAGTGAAACTCATTTTTGGTTTAATGGAATTCTTTACTTTCCTTTATGAAACTAATTTTGCCGGAAAAAGTTTGTTTAATTAATTTAACTAAAAGACACTCAGTGTATCATTGTTGTTAAAATATATATCAGCAATTAGGTTTTCAGGGTGAAACTTTCATTGAATTTAAGGGAGATGTTGAACTAGCCAAAAAAATGAAATCTTAGTCGCTGTGGGCTTCAAGTTGAAACTTTTAAGGAATGGTGATCTAAATAAAAAAGAAGCAATTGTATCCAGGTTGTCAAATTGGTGTGTCTGCAACTTCTCAGGGATAGCTAAGGGTCTTAATTTGAAACGTTAAGAGAATAATGAGGGAGATGTTGACCTATATCAGAAGTGGTGTCTCTACAATGTGTCAAAGACGGCTAAGCGTCTTAAGTTGAAAATTTCAGGTAGCACTTAGGGGATGCTGAAATATTATAAACCAAAAGGTACTATGTGAATAGAAGTTATCAAAATGCTGTATCTGCAATATGTCAGGAATGTCTAATGGTGTATCAATATCTTTTATATTTCCTACGAATTTTTTTCAGAATTAGAAGAAGATAAAAAACCAGCGAATGATGATGAACTTAATAATTTAAAATACTTGGAGTGGCCAGTTAAAGAGGAATTGATTTCACCGACCATTTTGACAGAATTGAAGATTGACCTTGAATTTCCTGGGACTAGTCTATCTGATGGCCAGAAAGAAGGTACTATTCGAGAGCAATACTTTTGGGGCCCTCAGCCTTGCTTATCAGAAAAATGCCCTTTGTGTAAATTTTACTTATTTTATCTTCAGTGTTTAAACTCTGGACCCACCTATTACCACGTGACATCCTGAAAAAATTCGCTAATTAATCTAAGCCTAAAAATGCAGACGAGCGACGACTCATACAGGTTAAATCTAAAGCCAGAAATCTGCAAAGGGTACTGGGTAACTCTAAATTGATTCGGCCATTCATTGCGTTTGCTCAGAGGTGCGTGCACGGAGGTGTGTCGCAAAGTGTCTTGATTAATTGTAAGTCAGTTTTGTCACAGTTCTTGTTTTGAGTTCAAAGTGAATAGTAAGATTTCTTTATTTTATACCTTTGACTTTTCAACTAGACTAAGTAGGGTCTGAAGCCTAGAGAGAGGCTGAGATTAGATTGGCTTGCTATAGGAAGGGAATCCTATACTAAGCAAGAGGTCTTTCCCCGAGGGAAAGAAAGAGAATTGGGGAGTTTAATGCTATGGTCCCTTGGGCCAAGTAGTGTGGAACTTTTATACCACAGGGAAAGTACACTTGTCAGAACCTTGACGGTTGTGGAAACTGCCGGAGACAGGACCTGTAGAAATCCTTGGCACGTGGGAGTCACCTCACTATGTTTAAGTTAGGTTCATCTAACTTAGGTTAAAATGAGTGCTCATGTTAAACTAATTTAGATTAACCTAACTTAAACGTAGAGAAACCTAGTTTTGACAGAAAACTTTCTAATTCTTACATAAAACTTGTTATCACTGACAAAAAGTTGTTACTTCTAAGAGAAATTTGTTATGTTTAACGGAAAACTTGGTATTATTAGAAAAATGTTATTACTGTTAAGAAAAAACCTTTTACTTCTAAGAGAAATTTGATAGTGTTAATTAAAAGTTTGTTAGCGTTAAGGAAAAAGTTGTTACTTCAATGAGAAAATTTGATAGTGTTAAGGATGACTTGCTACTTCTGACAGAAAACTTGTTATCATAGCTAAAAAATTGTTACTTCTAAAAGAAATTGGATAGTGTTAGATAAATGTTTGTTAGTATTGAGGAAAAAAGTTTTTACCTTGAAGAGAAAATTTGTTAGTGTTAAGGAAAACTTGCTTTTCTAGCAGAAAACTTGTTATCTTAACGATAAAATTATTACTTCAAAGACAAATATGTTATCTTTGCTGGACATCTTGCTAGTTCAAGCAGAAAACGTCTTATCACTGGCGAAAAAATGTTACTTCTAAGAGAAATTTGATAGTGTTAGGTAAAACTTTGTTAGCATAAAGAAAAAAAGTTGATACCTCGAAGAGAAAATTCGTTAGTGTTAAAGAAAACTCGCTATTTCTGGCATAAAACTTGTTATCATAACGAAAAAATTTTTACTTCTATGAGAAATTTGGTATCTTTGACAGAAAACTTATTACTTCTAACAGATAACTTGTTATGACTGAGGAAAAATTTCTACTTCTATGAGAAATGTGTTATGTTTGACGAAAAACTTGGTCCTATTAGAAGAATCTTGTTACTGTTAAGAAAATACCTGTTACTCCTAAGAGAAATTTGAGTGTGTTAAGTAAAAGTTTGTTAGTATTAAGGAAAAAAGTTGTTACTCCGAGGAGAAAATTTGTTAGTGTTAAGGAAAACTTGCTACTTCTGCCAGAAAACTTGTTATCATAGCTAAAAATTGTTAGTTCTTAAAGAAAATTGATAGTGTTAGATAAATGTTTGTTAGTATTGAGGAAAAAAGTTTTTACTTTGAAGAGAAAATTTGTTAGTGTTAAGGAAAGCAGAAAACTTGTTATCATAACGATAAAATTATTACTTCAAAGACAAATTTGTTATCTTTGCTGGACATCTTGCTAGTTCAAGCAGAAAACGTCTTATCACTGGCGAAAAAATGTTACTTCTAAGAGAAATTTGATAGTGTTAGGTAAAACTTTGTTAGCATAAAGGAAAAAAGTTGATACCTCGACGAGAAAATTTGTTAGTGTAAAGGAAAACATGCAAATTCTGGCAGAAAACTTGTTATCATAACGAAAAAATTGTTACTTCTATGAAAAATTTGGTATCTTTAACAGAAAACTTGTTACTTCTATCAGATAACTTGGTATCACTGACGAAAAATTGTTACTTCTATGAGAAATTTGTTATATTTGACGGAAAACTTGGTGCTATTAGAAGACATTTGTTACTGTTAAGAAAATACCTGTTACTTCTAAGAGAAATTTGAGTTTGTCTAGTAAAAGTTTGTTAGTATTAAGGAAAAAGTTGTTACTCCGAAGAGGAAATTTGTTAGTGTTCTGCCAGAAAACTTGTTATAACAAAAAAAATACTTCTAAGAAAATTTGGTATCTTTGACAGAAAACTTGTTACTTCTACCAGATGACTTGTTATCACTGACGAAAAACCTGTTACTTCTAAGAGAGAAATTTGAAGGTGTTAGGTAAAAGTTTGTTAGTATTAAGGAAAAAAGTTGATAGTTTGACGAGAAGTTAAGGAAAGTGTTAAGTGTTAAGGAAAACTTGCTATTTCTAGCAGAAAACTTGTTATGATAACGAAAAAATTGTTACTTTTAAGAAAAATTTGGTATCTTTGAAGGAAAACTTGTTACTTCTAACAGATAACTTCTAATCATTGACGAAAAATTGTTACTTTTAAGAGAAATTTATTATCATTGACGGAAAGGTTGGTGCTATTAGTTCTACTTCTGTTACTTCTAAGAGAATATTTGAGTGTGTTAAGTAAAAGTTTGTTAGTATCAAGGAAAAATTTGTTACTCTTATGAGGAAATTTGTTAGTGTTAAGAAAAACTTGCTATTTCTGGCAGAAAACTTGTTATCATAAACGAAAAAAATTTTTACTTCTAAGAAACATTTGATATCTTTGACAGAAAACCTTCTACTTCTAACAGGAAAATTATTATCATTGATAAAAATTGTTACTTTTAAGATAAATTTGTTATCTTTGACGGAAAAGTTGATGCTATTAGAAAAAATTGTTACTTCTAAGAAAAATTTGGTATCTTTGACAGAAAACTTGTTACTTCTAACAGATAACATGTTATCACTGACGAAAAATTGTTACTTCTATGAGAAATTTGTTATCTTTTACGGAGAACTTGGTGCTATTAGAAGAAATCAGTTACTGCTAAGAAACAAAACTTGTACTTCTAAGAGAAATTTGAGTGTGTTAAGTTAAAGTTTATTAGTATTAAGGGAAAATGTTGATACTTGAAAGAGAAAATTTGTTAGTGTTAAGGAAAACTTGCTATTTCTGGCAGAAAACTTGTTATGATACCGAAAAAACTGTTACTTCTAAGAAAAATTTCGTGTTTGACAGAAAACTTGTTACTTCTAACATATAACTTGTTATCATTGACGAAAAATTGTTACTTTTAAGTGAAATGTATTATCATTGATGGAAAGGTTGGTGCTATAAGAAAAAAATTGTTACTGTTAAGAAAATACCTGTTACTTCTAAGAGAAAATTTGAGTATGTTAAGTAAAAGTTTGTTAAAATCAAGGAAAAAGTTGTTGCTCTTATGAGGAAATTTGTTAGTGTTAAGAAAAAACTTGCTACTTCTGACAGAAAACTTGTTATCATAACGAAAAAATTTTTACTTCTAATAAAAATTTGGTATCTTTCACCGAAAACTTGTTACTTGTAACAAGTAACAAGTTAAAAAAATTGTTACTTCTATGAAAAAGTTGATATCTTTGACAGAAAACCTTCTACTTCTAATAGAAAAGTTATTATCATTGATAAAAATTGTTACTTTTAAGATAAATTTGTTATCTTTGACGAAAAAGTTGATGCTATTAGAAAAAAATTGTTACTGTTAAGAAGAACCTGTTACTATTAAGATAAATTTGATAGTGTTAAGTAAAAGTTTGTTAGTATTAAGGAAAATATTTTTATTTCCATGAGAAAATTTTTTAGTGTTATGAAAAAACCTGTTACTTCTAAGAGATAAATTTTATAGTATTAAGTAACAGTTTATTAGTATTAAGGAAAAAGTTGTTACTTCCTAAAGCTAAACTACAACTCTAAACTAAAGCTTTTAACTAATATTAAACTACAACTCTAAACTAAAAGTCTTAACTAAAATTAAACTAACTATAACTCTAACTAAAACTCTAAGCTAAGACTCTAAAGTAAAACTCTAGGCTCTAAACTTAAAATCTTAACTAAAACTAAACTACAACTCTAAACTAAAACTCCCAACTAAACCTAAACTAAACCAAAACTCTAAGCTAAGACTCTAAAACTAAAACTCTTAACTAAAACTAAACTCTAAACTAAAGCTAAATTAAACTATAACTAACTAAAACTCTAAGATAAGGCTGTAAAATAAAACTCTAAACTAAAACTCTTAACTGAAACTAAACTACAACTCTAAACTAAAACTCCGAACTAAAAACTAAACTATAACTCTAGGCTAAGACTCTGACTAATACTCCTGACTAAAACTAAACTAAACTATAACTCTAACTAAAACTCTAAGTCAAGATTCTAAACTAACACTCTAAACTAAAACTAAACTACAACTCTAAACTAAAACTCTAAACTAAAATTCTCAACTAAAACTAAACTAAACTATAATTCTAACTAAAACTCTAAGCTAAGACTCTAAACTAAAACTCTAAACTCTGAACTAAAACTCATAACTAAAACTAAGCTAGAACTCTAAAATAAAACTCCTAACTAAAAATAAGCTAAGAATCTAAACTAAAACTCTTAGCTAAAACTAAACTACAACTCTAAACTAAAACTCTTAACTTAAACTAAATTACAACTCTAAACTAAAACTCTTAACTAAAACTAAACAAACTCTACAACTCTAAACTAAAACTCTTAACTAAAACTAAACTATAACTCTAACTAAAACTGTGTGCTAAGACTCTAAACTAAAACTCTAAACTCTAAACTAAAACTAAACTACAACTCTAACTAAAACTCTATGCTAAGACTCTAAACTAAACTAAAACTCTTGACTAAAACTAAACTAAAAGAACTATAGAAAAAGAAAAAAAGAGAAAAAATATGAAATGTGTTTCGAGCGAAAAAGGAAACGCCGAAAAAAGAAAATGTTTTGAGGTTTTTGGGCAAAAAATGTCAAATATTATTAACTTGCCGTAATGGATTCGCTGTCCATGAATAAAATACACTGACCTTAACTAAAGTGCGTACCACTATTAAGTTAATGAGGAACAAAAAAAACTTTGGAGGTTTTGGGCAAAAAAAAGTATTACGTGACAGTGTTCCATAATAATACGTAAGCCGTGTGTTGTCGTTACGTTACAAGCGGGGATACCCCCATAGGTTCCTGGTGCATGGTTACATAAAATTGCGTCAAGCATTTTAGTCCTCCGTTTGAAACGGGGTGTGTCGTGACATCATTGGAGTCCAGAGGGGTGTGTCATTGAGTCTAGGCAACCGTGTCCCCTTTAATAGAACCATTAACGGCATTGCACTGGTGCGAGGGCTTGAGGGGTTGGTAGCTCTACTTATCTGACTTCAAAAATTCCCTATTAATTCCCCTATGCTAATTTCTCTGTGTTAATTTCCCTACCTGTGCGTTTGAAATCCAATGCCAATATCCCTGTGTTAATTTCCATACCTATGCGTTTGAAATACAATGTTATTTCATTATGTCAATTTCCCTGTGTTAATTTCCCTACCTGTGCGCTTGAAATCGAATACTCTTTTTCTTATGGTT
>NC_142803.1:5190090-5223919 GCF_049724085.1 Artemia sp. Qi Xiang Cuo
AGAAAAACGCTCACTAGGTCGCGGTTAACCAGTTGAGTGCTGATAGGCTACTGCTTTGCAAGCTCCTTATGTGGAAAAATGCATTTGGCCTAAGCTTTATACAATTATTGAAGAGTTAGTATAATAGTTTAATAGACTCTCGAGGAATGAAAAGCCAGTCTGCCACAAATTTAACAACAGCCTGTGGACCAGTCATTTTAACAACTGAAATTATTTTAAGCATATTTAAAGTGTCTAGGACAAGCACATGTTATAGATAACTTAAGTCGCGAAAAAGTACGAGATATGGCCAGGAGAGCACAAACCAACTCTCCTGAGAGGTTGTGCATGACGGCAACACTTTCCGTAGCTTGTTACTCCAGAATCTCCAGCTAGGTCATTTTCTCTGTGGCTTGTAAAGAATTCAAAGAACAGGTTCTACTCGGGCATGATGATTAAAAGTGTGACATAAGCGATTTTGGTCGAAAATGAGTTATGTATATGCCAAGGGTAAACTCAGCAGGAGTAATCAAATGGTGCAGTCAGAAATGTCTTATTTTGCATTGTTAGAGTCATAAGCCAGTTTTGACAGAAAAAGATTATCTTATGGAGTTATATCATGTAGATACGAAATTTTTTTCTTTTTGTTAGTAAAAAAAAAGAGAAACGCAAGGCAAGTTATAGTTATGAATTTGTTAGGAACACTTTTGACAGAAGAGGCTTATCTCATCTATAGTACCAATGAGAACAAGTCCATAAAATGAAATAATTCTGATTTCACCCAAAGTATTTGAATTTAATTAATACCACTGAAAATAGCACAAGAAGTTGGTTCAGAATGTGTTCCTTGATCTCCATAAGCCTGGCCCTTTAGAGCAACCAAAGTCGAAAAACCTTTTTTCTGTTCAGTCTGTTCTTTTTTCTGGTCATTTTAGCAGTATAGACTACATATCTAATGAAATCTTTGGTATATTTTTTGGGCCTGTGCAAAACATTTTTGCAAAACTTTATCAGTTTGAGAGTTTAAGACAAACACTGGAAAAGTTGTGTTCTGGTAGTTCTTTTTGCATTAATGTTCTTGCAGGCAAATCAAATACTCACTCTTACTTTTTCAAAACCAATGGTTACTCTTACAATTACGTTGAAATCTAAGGCAGCCAATATTTTTATTCTTTGTTTGCTAATTGAATCTTCTTCTTGTCAAGTGAAAACCCAGAAAGGCGATTTTATTTGGTAAACATTACACAGAAAAGTAGCAACGAGCAATTATGTTTGAATAATTTCATATGGTGTTTCATTTTTTTCTTTAGAACTTTTCTGATATCATCATTTTGTAAAAGTGTATAAAAGAAATTGTTTTAGATAGAAATTGGCAAAAAAAGAAATTTAGTACAAAGTACAAACCAAATCTAGGAAAGCGTGATAGTTGGCAACTCTGCTATTAAACACTATTTAATTGGTCCTGTTTTCTTAAATTTCTTGCTGAATATCTTAACAGAACGAACAAATTGTTTTATTTGATTTTTTTACGAGATTTTATTGTGAGCGAATTTCGAAACTCCATAGTCAATCAAAAAGAGATCAAAGGATCTTCATCGTGGTTTGTATATCTTGCTACTTAAAAGGAGAAGAACCTTTTGGTGGAGTGTTTTATTGCTTTATCTTTAAAGTTCAATGCCATATGTATCAGTTTTTGATATCCTTTCCTTAACTTACTTACCATAGCCACACTAGCTGACTTCTGGGAGAAGTCTGGCCATTTCAATGGTATGCAGATGCAGTGAATTATAGTTGATAACATTTCAACTGCTGAACAAGACATCTTAAACAACACTATGATATTATTCCGAGAGGCTCAAATATGCTAATTGATGCCCAGCTGAATAATGATTTTAAGACTATTTAAAGAAATAAAATCAGGGGGCGGGAGGGTCACCCCACCACAAAAAAAAGTTTGTCCAAATCTTAAAAAGAAGAACATCTTCCTATAAACAAGAGTTTTAAGTTTTTTAAAAGCTTTTTTTGTAATCCGCCCTCACAATCCATTTTTTTTTATATCCCCAATCAAAAAAATCCTTTGCAAACACGGCTCTAACCCTCAAAAAAAATAAAACCTCAGTGGGTACATTCATCTAACATCTACATACTACTCAATATTAAAATTTCTATCTAAAGTATTTAACAAACTAGATTAACGATTTTGAAGATTACAAATAGCTGGTCGTATCTTGATGCACAGACAAACAAGCTAATCTTCATTATCTATCGTGTAAAGAAGAAAATCTTTAATGACGAAAATATTGTCAGTATGAGCCAAATTTCAAATTGCTGTTCAAAAACAAAATTAACCTAAGACTTACACATATAAGGTAAAATATCAATTTGTGCTTACAGGGATAAGAAATGTCACTGAAATTAACAAACGTATGCAATAATCCTTAGAATTAATAAATTGGCATGTTAGAATGAATTCTATTAAATGTTTCAGATGTAGTTTTACTGTTAGTAAAGAAATAATTTGTTTTAGCCTTCAAACATATGCAGAAATCAGGAGATTTGAATAATAGTGTGACCTAATTATGTGGCCTAAGTCAAAGCATAATGAACCACACAGCTGCAGTAAACTCACAAAAATTTCTAGTGTATATTAGCCTACCGCTATCTTTAATTTGAGCTTTCCAAATTTAATAACAACAATAAAGCTTTTATTTTCAATGAAACCTTTTGATTATAAATTCTTTCATATAAAATTAAAAAAGGAAAAAACATTTCAGCATTAAAATAGCACACAGCGAGTGTCAGCAGACCTAGTGGCTGATTTTAAGGGGACATGCACCTATAAAGTAGAAAATCTCACTATTCATAGGGTAGGGATAGCAAAAAATACCGTTGGGGGAGTAAAATTTTATTAGTATTACCCAATGATTAATTCTTTGTACACCTCTGACAAAAAGTGAAAAATTTTAGGCCTATTGCATAACCAATTTTTCTTGAGCAATAAAATACAGCTATAAAACAGAGAAAACTAATTCAGAGATTCACTAATTAATTTTTCAGCTCTTTGGCTTGGTTCTCACCAAATGTAAATGGACAATTTAAAACACTTAAAAATTGTTATTGAAACAGAAAATAATTTTTTTCCAATTTTTATCACAGTTGCTCAGTAAAACGTAATTACTTTTTCTTTTTAAAGCATATCCAACTAAAACTGAAAGAAATAACACAATTTACAGACTAATCATAAGCACATTTTCCAAGAATTGAACTTTTAAAAGAACAGATTTAAGCATACACTAAATATCTTGACTTTGCTGAGACCAAAGGAATTTTGTACAAATTCTAGATAAAAATATCATAAAATAAAAATTGTGAGACATATTTCATGCTTGAGATTTGATGGTCTATAAAGGGTTATAAGAAAGGCCAGACTAAATATACAGATCAGTAATCGTTAACAAAAACTCAAAGCGCGTGAATGTCCTTACACTTTTATCAATAGAAATAATAAAGTATAGGTTTATAGAAAGTAACATAAAGGAAACGTATACTAAATTACTTATCTATAAAAAAAAACACGTAGCTGCTACTCAGCAACAAGGTAAGCACAGAAATAACTGTTCTGAGAGATTATCTTCAACTGAATTATCACAAAAAAAGCTATTTTCTCTACTGATATCACAAAAAAAAGTTTAAATAACCTCCAATAAATAAAATAATTAAAATGTATTAAGGAATTTTATATATGTTTTAAACCATATTAATTATCTCCTAGTATGATTTCCGCAACAAATTTGTATATAAACCGCTATTAAATATTTATGGCATTAAAATGATGCTCTGTAACCTATGTATATAATGTTATTCTGATGATGATGATGATGATGAAGAATAGCATGGAATGATTGTTACAAAAAATGATGATTTCTAAGATATGCCATTTCTAACGTTATTATTTTAGTAACATTATTGTGTATTGATTGATGTTACTTTTAAATTTTCTATTTTCATGTCAGGAAACCGGTTCATGAAACACCTCATGTCAGGACACAAGATTAATTGGTTTGAGATGGAGTGCAAATATTTACAAATGTTAAGCATTTCAATAAAATCTATGTTCCTTTTAGTGAAAAATATTTTTTAAAGATTTATGATATAATAATGATTTTCGTAACTCATTGACAGTTTAAAAACTGTAAAAAAAAACAGTAATAATCAGCTCAAAGATAAATATTTAACTTTTTTTACAAAACCTATTCTTAGATTTTAGACGAATTTGTAAATAAAAAATGAATAAGATATTTATAGAAGTATACATTCAACTGTTTTAAGACAATCAATGCTCGAACGAAAGATTATTGATAGTTCGTGCAATTACATACTAAATATACGTAATTTACATTTTATCACTGAAATAGTAACTAGAAACACACACTCTGATATCTGTGTATGTGGGCTACTGACTAATTGTAAAGCTAAGGCTCAAGCATTAAAAAGTTTTTGGTTATAAGGCACAAAAGTTACACCATAGGATGGCAATGAAACTGTACAAGGCAGTAGAGAACTGACAAACACTGTATCAGATAGCAAAGAGTTAAGCTATTTTAGCAGTGAATTAAGGATTTAATTTCTTTAACACTCATCACACCTGTTTTCTCTTAACAGATATTAGAATTATGAAGCTGACTTTATGCCCTAGAAGAAGTGTAGACATAGCCATATCTACTGCTGAAAAATGGTCAAAGAGTGACTCTGCTCCTTCTCAAGAAAGATCAAGGGTAGTAAAGATACCTTAATTACTTTTCAGATGATTGTTAGAGCAACAAATATAATGAAAAACAAATACCCAACCGAAATACATTATCTTATTTCTTTTTCACGAATACTAATGAAATTGTACAACAAGTTATGGGCCAGACTAGGATTATAGACTATAGAAACCTTAGAATAAAATGCTTCACGAAATTTATGGTACATTTGAGAAACTATGTATATTCAACAAAGTGAATTTTTACAAAATAAAAATACACCATTTCCATTTTAATTGCATTTTAATAGCGAAATGCAGCACAAAATATAAAATTATTTGGAGTTCTCTACTATCTGATCACAAAGCTGTGGCAAAGTTGTAAACTATTCTTAGTTTTAAGGCACACATGTTGTACTATAAGATAGTGCACGGAATTTAAAACGTGTCAAATTAATTAGAAAATAAAAAAAGTTATTTATCTATGAATTCTGGAATGATCCTGTTTAAAGTTTGTCATCCACAATTCTCAAAATTACGGGATTGAAAGTTTTGAATCTGATATCAGTATCTAAAGTCCTGAGTTAATCTACAATTAAGCGGGTTAATCACTCTGCAGACTGCAGTATATTTTCAGAGTTTTTTAGTTGCATTAGTGTAAGAGAATAATTCTTTTGTCCAATATTTATGTAAAAATAAAAGTCACTTCTCAGCAGAATGAGCCAAAAAGTTAGATTTTGAAAAACAAAATAATTATTACAATTCATTTCTTCAGAGGATGAGCCTAAATAATGGCTATGGTATTGAAGAGGTCAAATATTTTTCTTCTTACTTTGTGGCGGAGGTTCGAAATCAACAGGCTGAAGCTTCACAAAAGGATCGTGTGGGCACTCAATCTCGACATACAAGCCTGGTGTTTCATATTAGCAAGCTTGTGATCAAAAATCGGGATAATCAAAGCCGTCGTCCATCATGACCCCGTATTTTTTTTATCGTCTAACGCGTATCCTATGATAGATGAACTAATCACGTTCTTTTAACACTTTTTTAAAGCATATAAACCTGTGGAAAGGATCTCAGAAATTAAACTCGGCTTCTTCCCACCAAGCTGTAGGCACCGCTTGCTCTGCTGGTCAATCACAACACCCAGAGATCGAGCAATATGCCTGGTAACGGCTTGTCGATCTTTCGCAAAATACCAGTTTATGGCAGCAGAGATTGTTTTTCTTGGTGCCCTAGACAAGCGGTTGTGCAATTCTACGGCATTCGATGATGTCAGAGTACGATTCCAGTGCTCATCCGCGAATCCTGAGACTAACTTAACAGATCATATTATTCCTCGTTATTCAAGCCAACCCGGCAGCAAAGTCCTGAGGTTCAATACAGGTATAGAACATATTTAAGTAAGTGTCTTTTAGGTGTGATAAAAGTTGTATTAAAAAATTTTTATGAGGCGTCCCTTCGAGCATGCTAAATAAAGCAATAGCTTCGTCTTCGTTCCTAGCCAAGAGGATCTTGTCTGCGATAGATATGAACAAAGCTCTTTCCAAAGAAGTTCTGCACAGTTTTTTCAATACACGATGGTAGCTACGGTTCCAGTGATCAACACGTACTTTATACATTGTAATTGGAAAACCCTTCTGCATAATGTATTGTGTGCTGTAATGTAACCCTTTTCCTTAACCTTACTAAAGTTAGCACGTCGCATGATGTCATGTGGCTCAATATCGGGATATTTTCCCTTTACAATTCAAAAAATTTCAGCAAAAACGGTCTTGTATGCCATTGCAGATAAATTAAACATAAGGATTCTTGCCACAACCACGCAAGCCAGTTTCACTTCATCATACATTAAGAAATTCAAAAGGTAGCGACCAGGCTGATTTGTATTAGGATACATAATGCCAAGCTCACAAAAGTCGGCCTTTGCACGCAGTTCAATGCTCAAATAAAACGTCAGGATGCAAAAACTGTTTCCCTCTTCCAAGGAATATGTTCGTCAGTGCTGACCAGTTGCCTCTTCTATCACTGCATTCACCTTTGCATCGGAATGAATATTCGAATGCAAAATTGCTTTGGCCCGAACATCAACAGTCTCCAACACTTGATCGAGGCCGATTGCAAACTGCTCGCTCATTTTAGTTATATGCGGTAGAGCCTTTCGAAGTCTAGGCAAAGAAGCTGCAGCCGTTTTCATCTCTGCTGGGACACATGTCGGTCCAAATCCACTCTGAACAGCTCCAAAGCTAAGTGTTGAATATTTTAAAGTAATATCTTCTATATCACACCATACTTGAGGAGTCAAGTGTTTTTCTGGTGGCGCTGAGTGGGAATGTCGTCCGTTTGTGGATTTGCCACCCGTTGCAATAAATTGCAATAAACCATCTTCTATAGTCGTCTTCTTCAGAGGTTTTTATGTATACTATCTTGTCCTTACACTCTTTTTGTGATAAGTGCAAAGAAGGATGTAACAGACAATTATTATTTGAAAAGTAGTTTTGCTTCGTGTATTCACATGCTTCTCCTGAGCAGTGCTTAACTCCAGTGCATTGGTTTGTCCTAATTTTTGGGATGCCATCAGATTCTTTACCCTTCAGAAATAGCTGAGTCTGTTTTTTTGTGATCACAGGTCCACTACTTTTCAGAGTTAATTGCAAGAACTTTTTCACAAAATCGGAATCTTTAGCACAGGAGCTATTCCCTGCAAATTTTCTTACGTCAGAAATATAGAGAAGCTCGTCTTAGCTGTTGTCGTTATATTCCATATATTTTAAATCTTGTACTGTTGCAAGTCTCCATAGATCTTTCTGTTTTAAGAGCTCAAGTACCTTGCCTGATCCTCCTCGTGTTGTTTTCTTGTTCTGTTTCTTATGTGTCTCTGCTTCTGTCTTTGGCATCATTGTGCACGGTAAAGATATTGGACCTGAGACTTAATATAATTATTAAGACTCCAAGTCTTAATAATTTATTCATAACAGGTTTTGTAAAAAAATGCTCAACAAAATGCATTTCCTGGTAACCTAAAACAACAGCCTGTCGTAACAAGACAGGCAAGTATTTTCCATCAGACAGACATCCATAAACACTTGATTGAAATTCTTCAGTTGAAAGTTTTTTTTGCCAAAGACTTATCTGTCTTGCCAAGCAGAAAAGCAGATAGACACGTTTCTGCTATTTCACGAATACCTCTGCTTTGTAAGATGCTAAACACACTTTGTATATTTTTTAAGTCCTCTGTTTTGTTGTGGGTACTGAAAGAGGACATGCCCATGCAACCTGAGCAGCATTTCCTAATTACTGCCTTTTCATCAGGTACTTCACCGAAATATTTCATTTGGTGTTTGTACATGCAAAATCCTGATCTTCCTGCATAGACATATCTCAGGGCCTCCTCAAAGTCAGACACTATCAGATTCTTAGTTTCATTGTCAGAAACAGATTTCGTCCAGAATGTCAAATGCTGTAAATAACGAAGTTTTGATATTAGAATCACAGCACTTGAAGATTCACCGTCTCTACCCGTCTGACCGTGTTCTTATACCCAGAGTGAAATGTTTTTGGGATACCTACCCATATAACGGTTTAACTATTTTTTAGGTCAATCCCAAGCCATAGACGTGTTTCTGCTATTTCACGAATACCTCTGCTTTGTAAGATGCTAAACACACTTTGTATATTTTTTAAGTCCTCTGTTTTGTCGTGGGTACTGAAAGAGGACATGCCCATGCAACCTGAGCAGCATTTCCTAATTACTGTCTTTTCATCAGGTACTTCACCGAAATATTTCACTTGGTGTTTATACATGCAAAATCCTGATCTTCCTGCATAGACATATCTCAGGGCCTCCTCAAAGTCAGACACTATGAGATTCTTAGTTTCATTGTCAAAAACAGATTTCTTCCAGAATGTCAAATGCTGTAAATCATGAAATTCGGATATAAGAATCACAACACTTGAAGCTTCACCGCCTCTACCAGTCTGGCCTGGGTCTTATACCCAGAGTGAAAAGTTTTTGGGATACCTACCCATATAATTGTCTAAATATTTTTTAGGTCAATTCCACGCCCATATGCTGGAGTAGCACATAGACTTCCAAATGTTCCATCTAGCTTACTAGAGTAGATCTGTTTTTGTCCGAGCTTGTGGAATTTCCTGTGAAACAAGAGGCAGGGATGCCTTTCTGACTCAAAAAGCAACTTAACTGCTCTGCGTCAGATTTATTGCTAAAATAGATAATAGCAGGACCTTTTACTTCGGCTGCTATTGTGGCAACTTGATTTGCTAGGTTCTCCCGTGAAGTTTTCCATTTTGGATATTCTTTTTTTTAAGGTGGAGGGAGATAACTCTGCAAATATATGGTAACAGTTGATCTATTAACAGAGCCTCTAATCTCTACAGGGTTTTGAATTAGTTCCGTCTGAAGCAACTGGATCTGACATGGAAGAAGTGTTGCTGTTAATGTGATAATTGGAACTCATTGGAACAGATTTTACTTGCTATATTTCAGACATTTTTCCGAAGGCCTTTCTGAAAGCTCTCCACTTAACAAAAAGATGGCATTCATCAAATACCAGTACCCTTAAATGCTTCTTTATCACAGTGTCATAAATTTTGATGTCTCCATCCAACATATCAGGACCAATAACTTATTCTGTGGTTCATAAAAGTATGATTGGTTTTGTAGCTGATTGTTCAGGTATGTCAATCTATTGTCTGAATAACTCATCATATTATATATTATCTCTTACTTCATATACGACTCAAATTTTACTTGTAATAGACTAACTCTTTTAAATTCTTATTGCAAGAGTAAGTACAATGTCCATCAGGATGACAATCTCCATGAGAGCTTGGATTTGGTAAAACCTTGATGTTACTGGGCCTTGACTGTCTCCCAATAAATCTTCTATCTCTGGTGTTGTTGTATTTATCGCTTCCAGTTGAAACTACCGAACAGTTTTGATCTTAAACTGGTCTACAGCAAGGCCTGCTGCCACTACTCTTTTCTCTCTTTCTGGCTTAAGTTTGTCAGGCATATTGAACAACTCTTCTGATTCGAGTAACAAACGGACTTAAGACTGTTTTTCAAGAATTCGTGGCATGGAGGTAGCTTCATTAGCATAATACACTTTTTTTGAATGATTTTCAGAATAAAAATAGTTAGGATTACTAGCAATCAAACCTTCTTCAAGTGAGGACTGAAAAACTTTGCTTGGTCCTTCTACAGATTCGACACATTTCAGGAAGTCCAAATTTGTGGATAAGTTGTAAGGTGACTCAGGGTGTGTTGGACCAGCAACGGAAAGAACCAAATCATCCCCTGTGATTGAATCAACTTCTGAATCTAGGTTGGTAGAATCATCAGGCAAATGATGAAACTCGAAACCAATGTCCGTTAACTAGTTGTTCTATTCAAAGGCACTGTCTGGAAGTTCAATAAAGAGGTGTAAAACACCAGCCGAAGAGGGCCTTGCATTTCCGTCATGCACCCAACATGAGGATATGGTCATTGCTAAGTCACAATAGAAAGAATCGAAACATGTTCAAAGTTCATTTTCTATAGTTTGTTCGATTGGACAGCTAAAAGAAGCGTCGGGAAATTCTTCGGCCCAAGCACATGAAAGGGATGGTTTAGCAATCTAGTAGAGCGCCAGTCCTAATGGATATATATAACTCACTGGAAATGCTAGTTTGTCAGCAAGTTTTTTGAGACATGCACAGCTAATGGTCCCTTTTGCAGCACCGATTTGGGAAAATAAAGTTATTGTCAACTGGCTAGCATTGGTTAGTTCATTCCTCCCTTCCCCAAAATCAGTGAGTTTTGGTATAATCAAGTCAGCTTCGTGATTTCTTAAGACATTCTCTGGTTTCAAATCACCATGATAAATTCATCTGCCATGTATGTATAAAAGTCCATTTGTGATACCCATTGCTATTGTTTTTAAGGTTTCCCCAATATCAATATTCATTTGGATTTCAACTAGAAATTCCTTTAAGGTGTGTATTTTTCTAACTTCCTCATTCTAGAGTGTGCACTATATAGAAAAATACTCTAAACTCACCTCAATAACATATTTACAAAATACTACACAATGAATATTTTTGTAGGAGTACTTGTTGAAAGAATATATTATTATATAACACAACTATTTATGAATGTAACAGAGGTATGTTTATAGATATTTGAATAAGATCCAAAGTCATTTATATAATACTAGTAAATAAAAGAAGATTATTCCTTCCCAAAACCTTCATTTCTCTTAGGCACAGCATGAACATCTAACTAGGTGGATAATACCAAGTCTTAACACTCCTGATATATATCCAACTAGGAGGATAAGTAAATTCCATTAGGCTATGCAGTTTTAGGATAATATCCAGCTAGCCAGATAAATTGTTTTTCTTAGGCACAGCAAGAATATCTAACTAGGTGGATAATGCTGAGTCTTGGATCTTCTGATATATCTACCAAATTAGATGTTCATGGTATGTCTAAGAGAAAAAATTGTCTGACTAGTTGGATATTATCACTAGTTTGTATGAACAATTTACTTATCTGTCTAGTTACATATATATCAGAAGCATTAAGTTAAAGTATTATCCACCTAGTTAGAGATATTAAGTTGGCTCTTGTGCTTTATTTTATTTGGCTAGCAAGATAAAGCTATTTTTCTTTAAAATTTTAATTATTTTCCTAGTTGGATAATTTCTTATTTGCTTAAAAGGATTTTTCAGATAGCTAACTAGTTGGATAATTTTGGCAATAACTAAGTGTGGTTGGATATTATTTTTACATTCTATAGAATAGAAATTTTTAGATATTATCCATTGGGTATACTCCCATTTTGCACCCCCCCTAAAAAAAAGGTAAAGTTCTACCAAATCATATTATTGAGTTAGGAATAAAGTAAATACACCATTCGATGCCTTTTTTTATGCTGATTACAAGTATAATAATCATTTCTATTGGAAATGAATTTCAGCCCTCCCCCTATATATACCTAATCCTGAATTGGCATATATAGGGGGGGGGGCTGAAATTCATTGTGAAATGACTTTGACAAAAATAGTGCTAAATTTTGAGATTTGAAACTTTGCCATCAACAATTCATGGTTTATTCCAATTTAGGGTATATATTTGCACATTAGGAAGGTGGGGGTGGGTGAATTTCATGGTAATTTTGCAGTTGGCCTTATAATTTAGCTAGGATGAAAGTGAAAACATCTTTTGATGCTTTTTTATGCTCTTTCATTTTTCATATAAAACACCTTCAGGGCCTTTTTAAGGGTTCAAGATGCAACTAGCCCCAGAAGCAATTATTGAATTATAAAGAGCAAAAAAAAGACATCAAATGAAGTTTTCACTTTCATCTTAGCTAAATTATGTGGACCACTAGAAATTTACTGATTAGGCCAAGCATTTTCAGATTTTCATGGTTTTTTGCTGCTCCCATTCTCTGATCCAATTCCCTCATCAACTAGAACTTTAGTTTAGGGGCTTCTTGCTATCCTGGGAAGTTTCAGGAATAAATCCTGGGCCATAAATATACCCTGAGAAGGTACTGCCTAACTGCTTGGTCAATCTTTTTATTATTTCTAGTCCTTCAAAGATTACATATGATAGTCTAGATTGCATTAGTAGTCTATATCTATCTAAATTGTGGCAAAACCATTTTACCCTTGTTTTGAGTTTCTAAATTTTTTCTGTGAAAGCATAGTTTGCACTATTTCTTAGAGTTTTAATCAACCAAGATTTTTTTTATTTGATTTGTAAAGTTAGTTTACAGGCCTATAGAGACTTATAAATTTGGAATGAGCATAGTTAGGGGCATCATTTGGTAGGGGGACAAAGCTTCAGAGTAGACATTATAGAATTATAAAATTCCAAAAACTGTTCTTATAAAATTCTGAATTATTTATATCCTTCCCAAAAGCACTTCACAAGTGGATCCTAGTTACTTGAGATAGGCAGTCAGCCGTATCCCTTGCCGCTTCAGCCTCTAAGAGCCTACCTAATGTTCAAACCATGGTCCTTGATAAAAAAGCACTTGGTATTGTTCGGGGTATCCCTGAAAATGTATCAGAATCATCTCTAAAGGAAAGCATACCGGGATTAGTACGTGCTATAAAAATAGGACATTCAAAGTGTTTTTGTTTGGAATTTCTGGATCAATTAGCACTGAAAATGCAATTAACCATGGTCTCTGACTTGGATATGAGCTTTTTCGTGTTGAAATCTACCAAGAATTACCTTGTTGTTGTTTCCGGTGCCAAGGGGTAGATCACACAATTGCTAGATGCCCACATTCTCCTGATTTACCAAAATGTTCCTGCTGTGCTGGGGCTCACAAAAACACCACGGAGAACCCTTGCTCAGCTACTCTTAAGTGTGCCAATTGCAGAGGAAATCATGTTTCTTTTAGTTTAAAATGCTTGGTATTGAGAAATGCACTTGGCAAGACAACATGATGACTTCTCCTTCAGCCTTAAGTTTTGTTTCTTTGAACATTAATGGTACCAAAGATAAGGATCTGCAAATTGACAAACTGCTAAATTTTGATGTTGTATTCCTACAGGAGCATCTACTTTCCAAAGTTAATATGAACAGGTTAAGGCAGTCTGCTGCACATGATATATTTATTCAAGAAGCAAAAAAGACCCGCGGTCGCCCTTCTGGCAGCACTGCTATCTTCATTTGGTCGAGATATCAGCCTATGCAAAATTAATTCTGATGCTAATATTCTAGCAATCCAGTGTAATAACATGGCTTTTGTAAATGTGTATCTCCCATGCAATCATCAAAACACTCAGTCATTTACTGCTTTTGCTAAAGCTTGCCATAAACTGAAATCTCTTTTCATAAAATTTGCAGATAAAAATGTTGATTGGCTCTTAGCTGGGGATATGAATACTGACATATTGACCTCATCTGATCGATCTGAACTCCTGCTAGATTTTCCGCCAAGTGTCTATCATGTTGCTGCTAAGAACCTGGTTTATACTTAAATTCCTAATTGAGGCTCCATTAAATCCAACCTCGACCATATTATTGTATCTAAGTCCGGTCAAATTAAATCTGAGGTGTTTGTTGATGAAGATAAAATCAATGATGACCATCTCCCTATTTTGTGCCTAATTGAGCCTCCTGATGTTCTAGCCTACTTTAAGGGTCCCCATTCAAAATGGTATCAAAAGCCCAATTGGAATTGAATAAACGTTGAGATGTATATTACTACTTTATGCACTCTACTTTCAACTATTAAAGTCCCGTTTCACTTGCTCCAGACTTCGATAAAGTGCCCTGATTCGAAGGAAGACCTAAATTCGTATTATTACCAGATAGTGGCATGTCTAAAGTCGGCCACAAAAGTTGCAGTTCCAATTGAGCACGTGCGTTCTGGGTCTCGCAAGCCCCTGCGGAATATACATCCAGAAGTGAAAAAAGTAAAGAACAGTGCAAAGTTTTGGGTGCGATTGTGGAACGCTTGCAATCGACCTCTTCTGGTGCTGTGTTTACAGTCAAGCAAAAAACAAAGAAAGAATACAAATCTTGCTTACGTAATGCAAGGCTCAACGCGCGGGATGCTCCAAATAGTAAAATGACTTGGAATAGAGTTATCAATAGCAGTAAGTGTTCTCCCCTACCTCAGTCAGAATTAAACCTTATGAATTTTGTGCGCCATTATATTGACATATTTTCCGTATTTAATCAGTGTGTTCAGAAACATTTTTCTAATCTACCTAGTTCAGTCCTGCCAGTGTCTGTTTGTCAATATAGAGTCCCTGCAATAAGTATGAGTGATTTACATTGGGCACTGAAGAAAGTAAAAAGATCAAATTCTCCTGATTGTGATGGCCTATGCTTTAGGAATTTTGCTTATGATTGCCCATTATTGTTGAACCACCTGCAGTTATTATTCCAGATTTGTATAGCTCAATCTCTGGTTCCTGATAGTTTTCTTTCCGGTAGTGTCATGTCTATACTTAAATGCGGTAAAGATCCAGATTCATGCTTGAATTATAGACCGATTACTGTATCTTGCTTTATGAGTAAGATTTTTGAGTGTGTCCTTTTTCCTGAAATAACTTCTAAGTGCGATTTTTTGTCTTTTCAACTGGGATTTAGAAGAGGGGTTGGTTGCCCCCAGGTGCATCATGTGCTCAGCCGGTTGTAAAAGGAAGCTTTTGCCCAGAAGCATTCATTGTATTGCTGCACAGTAGACATTTCCGGGGCTTTTGATAATGTTGTTCACACTCAGGCCTTGCATTCCCTTGCTTGTTCTGGAGTCAATTATTCAGTTATTACTACATTGCAATATTGGTATGATAATTCTTATGTTTGTATTAAGTGGCTGTCAAATACTTCTGATTCGGTAGCTGTTAGGAAAGGTGTTAGACAGGGAGGAGTTTTATCTCCTTATATATTTAAATGTGTCCTTGTTTCTTGTTTAAAACATCTATCTCCTATTGTGTTTTTTCGTGATATTGGTGTAAGTTATGTTGCATACGCTGACAATGTCCTTTTAGTTAGTTTTTCTTGTCGAGGGCTGGCTCAGAACTTCCGTAAGCTGTCTTCTCTGCTTGGTGATATTGGCCTATCTGTTAATATGGGAAAGTGTGAGTTTATGTGTTTTAATAGTAGCATTTCTGTATCTCCATTAAACCTCAGTTCGATTTCGTTACCTTGTTTGGATAAAGTCAAGTGGCTTGGTATATCGTTTTGCCCATCCATTTACGAAACTTGCTCCGAGTTGGTTACTAATGCATTAAAAAATATTCGTGTGTCATATGGTAAGATATCTCCAAATAGAGGGCGTCATAATCATAAGGGCCTAGCCCGGCTTTATAATAGTTTTTGCTCTCCAGGTGTAAATCTTCTATCTGGATTCCACCACTTACTGAGGAAAAAAGATTTATGGAGCTTAGAAGTGGTTACTTTAGATATTGTAAATATCTGATTTATTTACCCAGCCGTTTTAAGAAATAGAAATATTGTAGTCCCATTATGGTGTCATTGTTGCTTGTGCACAACTGGCCAGTGTGTCTTCTAATATGATTATGAATACTAGTAATGTTTTTTCTGTCACTGACCCCTTAGTTTGTTTTTTCCATCATGATATTGGTTAGTTTGTATTTTTTTGTTCTTGTTTGATTTCGTAATGATGTTGTTATTTTTTCTTTTATATTTTCCATTACTCTGCAGTGTCATTTATAATGTTCATATGTGGGTCATAAATAAATTATTATTATTATTATTTACTTTAGCCTATCCACCCCCTATTGTGCAAATATATAGTCCAAATTGCATGTTCTCCATAAGTTTTCTAAAACTTGCCAATTAAATAATAGCACTGCCATGATATTTGGAAATACTATAAAATAAGGAATAATTTCTTTTTGTAATCAATGATTGTTCAGAACCCTCTATTTCTGGAGTGCAGCAGCTGGCTTTGGACTATGACAACATGGTTCCTAAAGGCAAAGTACTAGAGAAACTCATTTCTTAACAATATTTTTGCTATGGTCCATGATAATCAAGTCAAGAAGACTGAATGTTTGGTTAGGACTGCTCCAGATTGGAATGGAAACAGACCTTTCTTCACATATGACAATAATGGGGATTTATGGATAGAGAAACTGCTACCCCAATCCAAATAACTTCAGACCTGTTAAAATCAATTATCAGCACTTAGGTTTAGCATTCAAAAACAAATTAGCATGAGAATTGTCACTCAAGTTCAAATTAGGGGCAGAAGGGCCACAGTATACACAACCATTAAAAAAATTCATCCAGAAAAGTCAACTTGATAAACACATTTTCCACCCATGGTTCCTGATTGCACTGAAACATTGTCCAACTAGCATAATTGTCATTGCACACATAAGTTACAACACCTTGTTTACTTCTATCTAAGTCTAAGAAGACTTTATACCCACTTCATAGATTTCATTCAAATAATTAAAATAACCCATTTTGCAGCCTAGTGCTCTTTGGTTTTTGGGGAAGATAATCTGGTGATCTTCTTGCTTCACAAAGGTGAACCAATCAGTTATGTGTGTTAGACTTAAGATTGCCTATGGGGGTAGGAAGCAATAGCCCCCTTTACAATTTCCAAAGTAGTATTTTTTACTATTTCCAAAAAAATACCTAATTTTTAAAAATTTCGATTGGGAAACAAATTGAAAAAAATGCCAAATAAAAGGTCTATAGCCAACCTGGCCAGATATGACAAAAAAAAATAAACGAATCTGAAAATGAGTGATTGTGAGTACATGTTAGGAATTGTCTATATATATATTTTAGTTAGTCTTTTTTTGTTTTACTTATATATTTTTATTTATATTATTTAAGTTTTAGATTCTAGTTTGTTTTATGCTGAAGACACCTTGTTCTATCCAGGTGATATATTTGTTGTTTTTTTGTCTTTGTTTCCTTTTACTTTGTTAGACCTATTTGTCATTTTCAGAGATATCCTTTTTTTCTGTTTTGGAGATTATTTTTTAGCATTAAAGTCCTACTAAAATGTGAACATTATCAATTTTTTAACTGTTACCTGTGTTAAAAGAAACTTAAAAGAAATATCATCTTTTTTATTGAGTAGCTAAATTTTGGAACCTTGAAATAAGAATTGTGTCTCCCTTGCAGTTTACTACCTTTATAGCCTTGTCATGTGATTTTTTGTTATGGTAATTTTGAGAATAAATTGTCTACTGAAATAGTCAAATTCTTAGTTTGTTGATGCAGCTTAATTCTTTTAGTCAGACTATCATGTTTCCTTCTATTGTTATCCAGATTATTGATTCATTTCAAATAATGTTCTTATTTGGCAATTGTATTATAATTTCTTTGCATAAAACTTTTTGCTAGGTCTAGAATGCAAGAAAACTGATTATGAAAAAAAATGTAACATATTACAAGCTGCAAATAACAGAACAATGTATTATTAGGGCTATATCTGGGACCTTTAGGAAGGAGTTGGGCAGTGTAAGAAAGGCAACCATGATATTTGCAACAAGCAAAAATAAGAAATCTTGTGGTATTAATTTTATTTTCCTTTAGATGTAGTCAATAACAACAAACTTACCAAATAGGATAGAGTTTAATGGGGGCTGTTGTCTTTTTCTAGGACATGCCTGCTATATTTAGTTTTTACAGCATTTTTCCCAAAAAGTCACTGTCTTGCATGTAATTTTGTTTCTGTTGATTTCATGGAGGTTAAAGTGAAGTTTTCTTGACTTTTGGTTGATAAAAGCCTTCTATAAGTTTCAATTTATGCTGAAAGATGGTGGTTTTTGCCTAACAAAAGCCCTTGCAAAAGACTTTTAGTGGGAGACCCTCCATCTTCTCCCTTTATTTTCATCCTTTTCTGTGGTACGAGAGTATCCTGAGCTCTCTTCAGTGTAACTCAAATGTCAATGAATTTCTGATTTTCTCAATGTGTCTTAATATATCAAATCTTATTTTTGCTTTATTTAAAATTCTTAATAGCTTTTGTCCATGCTTCGTTATCAGTTAAAAGTTTCTATTTAGATCCATCTCTTTGCCATCTGGCCTGTTACAAACAATATAGCCTGAAAAACCATAATAATTTCATGTAGGTGTTAAATTTTTGTCTTCTTGCTCAACCCAGGATTTTTCTGGTATATCACCATTCTAGTCCCTGATTTTCTGTAAGTCTGCAAACCATCTATATAATATATTATTTAATTATTTTTGGGAAGCAGTGGTATTGCCTGATTCAGGTCATTACTATCTTTTATGACCCTCTGAAATTGCCTTAAGGAATTGCCTTCTATGGCTTTCAATTTTGTTGTATTTATCTGCTCAATGTGAATGCATTAATTACTCACCTGTGCTTAATATTTCAATTAACTCATGTAGCTAGCCAAAGAAAAGGAAAGTCAGGTTTTGAGCTAGGCTTGGCAATCCACCTTACAGTAATTGATTTACAAACTAAACCAGGGAAAGTTGCAAAAGTCTTAGATAAGATGCTAAATTTAGTCATAAAAACATCTCTGATGTATAAAAATATACTATATTTTTTTATGGTTGTAATTAATGTAGTCAATGCACTCATAATAGGTAAGATTGAGTTAATACTTCTCAAATACTTGCTTGGTTTGACCCATGGCTTAAATGGTATGGTCTTTAATTGACAGTTAAGAAAATGGCTAAAATAGTATGGTTTTAGATGAGCTGCAAGTTTTGGTGATTAAGACACTCCTTGAAGCATAAAATTCATAAATTATTTTGAATTTTTTTTTTTTTGAACTAAGTCTATTATTTCTGTTGTAGTATTTGCCTTGCTTTCCATCTCTCAAATTTCTCTAATTGACTGGACCCAAGTCCAACTCTTGCTGGTTAAGCTACATGGTGATGCATCTAATTAAGTTTTATTCTTTAGAAAATTAATTTCTATGCTTTTGGATGACCCTGTAGTCCTATAGTTTAATGTTTTATCAAGCGGAGAAGTAAAGTGCCCTGTAATTTTGTCTACACAAATGTTTCTTAAGAATGTTGAAATAAAAGAAGGGGATTTTTCAAAAAATTAGGATGAAAAATTAAGGACTGTTATTTTTTATTAACTTTTTGTTTTTGCTTAGCAACGATTTTTAGTTTGTTTATTGCTTTTTGTAATTATCAGGATTTCCTTTGGGGACATGACTTAGGTTAACAAAGAATTGCATTATTTTATAGTATTCCTTGTTTTCATAACATGCACAGTTTCAAGCCCTTTGTCCTGGAATGGGGTCTTCTTTGGTTGTCTCATTATGCATTGTGGTATTTTAGAGAATTCCTCAAAGTGATTGATTTTTTTTTATTTTAGTATTTGAAGAAAAATGGCTGCTGAAAATGTTAGTTTATTTGACCCAAATTCAGTTTTGCCACCAAAACTTGAAGATGCTTCTATGGACTTTCTCTCCTGTATTTCTACACAGTTGAAGCTAGATCCTGAGGTTAATGAGACTAATATAATTAATGGCAATAATGAAGGTATGTTTATTTTTTGTTGATACTAGTGTTGTAAATGATAAAATTGGTCATGGTAAAAAATTGGGTGTTCTATGGATCCATGTAAAATTGGCATTTTACCTATTTAATATATCTGTCATATTTTACCGTATTTTACTGACACATTTTATCCAATAACAATGAAATTTCTGTTACGATTTTGGGGATCTGGGGCTAGGTAGGTTGGAAATGAAAGCTAACAGTGTTTAGTACTTCTGCTACTACTACTAACAACTCACCGCAGCACCAAGCTGCCTGAGGCCAACACAGCTATGCACGATCCTCCTCCACCCCAATCTATTCAAAGCCTCCCTTTTTACACCCGCCCACGAAGTTCCCATTTCCTTTAAATCTTTCTTTATGACGTCCTCCCACCCCAGACGGGGACGACCTGCTTTCCGTTTAGCCCTAGATGGTTGGCCAAAAAGAACAATCTTTGGCAATCTGTCATCCTTCATCTCTACAACGTACCCTAACCACCTCAACCTTTCTTTCACTATAGCCCTAGAGAGCGGTATTGAACCACATTTTTCATATAGCCTATTGTTTGAAATACGGTTAGTCAGCCGGGTACCCAGAACAATCCTTAAGCAATTTCTCTGGAAAACATCTAGCAAATCTTCATCCGCTTTTCAGAGCGTCCGTGCTTCAGAGCCATATTCGACCACTGTCATCACTGTAGCTTGTAATACTTTAAACTTGGTTTGCAGACTTATCTTCCTATTCTTCCAAACTTTTTTTTAACTGCGAAAAGACACCCTGAGCCTTGGCTATTCTATTTTTAACATCTTCACTGCTCCCACCATCTTTACTAATAATACTACCAAGGTAAGTGAAGCTGCCCACCTTAATCTTTTCACTACCCAAAGTCACCTTTTCATCTTCACTTATTCCTAGCCTTAGTGACTTAGACTTCCTAACGTTAATTTTCAAACCAATTCTAGCACCCTGAACTCGCAAAACCTCTAAAACTTCATTCATCTTGCTCACACTTTCATGTAGGATGCTTAAATCATCAGCATAATCCAAGTCCAGGAGACTTTTTCCTCCCCATTTGATTCCGTGGTCTTCCATTGCCTTTCCTGTGCTCCTTAAAACAAAGTCCGTCAAAATAATCCATATAAAGGGGGATAGAACACAGCCCTGCTTAACTCCTGATTTAATACAAAACCAGCTGCTAACCTCATTTCCCACATTAACCGCAGCAGTGTTATTCTCGTACATAACACTAATCACTTTAATGTATTTGTCTGGCATACCATACAAGGATAAAACCTTTACTAAAGCTCTTCTATCAACAGAATCGAACGCTTGCTTGTAATCTATAAAACTGAGGACCAAAGGTGTTTGAAAACTCAGGCACTTCTCAATTATTGGCCTAAGAGTGAAGATTTGGTTGACACATCCTTTACCTTTTCTAAAACCGCACTGTTCTTCTCTTAAAACTTTGTCTACCACATCTCTCAGTCTACAAAGTATCATATTACTAAGTAATTTACTACCTAGAGAGATGAAACTAATGCCTCGATAATTACCATACTCACTTTTATCACCTTTCTTATAAAGTGCCTTAATTAAGGTTTTCCTAAAATCGTTAGGTACTTCCCCTTTTTCAAAAATAAATTTCATTATCTTTACTAACTTATTTCTTACCTCAGAGCTACCATATTTAAGAAACTCATTTACCACCCTATCAGCACCTGGAGCCTTATTATTCTTTAATCCTTTTAGTACTGTTGCTCATTCCTCCTCACAAAACAAATCTTCCTTCACATCCAAAGTATCACAAACTTTTTCATTTTCCTCTATATTTTTTCCTGCAACTCTATCTTGGTTAAGCATGTTCTCAAAATGTTCGGTACAAATGTTTAGTACATGCCTATAAAAGCCTTTCTGAATTCTAATTAGGGCCATGCAATATTTACAGCAATTGATGAAGATTAGACTGACAAACCCTATTACAATAGAAATCAACAGCTGTGTAAATATGTTCTCTAAAGCATAAAAAGAAATCATTTTAAGGATTTTTTTTAGTAGGCCTACTGTATGGATCTCTTTGGTTCTATTTTTTTTTCTACAGATGTCAAATATGAAGTTGGCCTATTACTACAGTTGTAGGACTCATGACAACCTTCAGAATTTGTATCTTAATTGGAAATTTTCTGTTGTGTTAAGGCTTTAGGAAGTCCCATGGGACAAAGTTTCTCAGTGAAGGGAATGTTAGGCATAAAAACTGTGTTTGACGTATTTTTACCTGCGGAAAATCTCCCCCCCCCCCTGGAAAATTCTCCTCAGACAATATCCACTGAAAATTTCCCTCCACTTGTAAGGTTGAGCAGCCAAAGGGAATGCAAGACAAATGAAAATAATGAAGGAAAAAAGGGATTCTGGAGTATTCTACCTACATTCCAAAATTGAGGAAGAATATTCTATGGGATTTATTTTTATTTTTTGTTGCTTATGATTCTTCCTTTTTGTCTTTATTATAGGTTATCATAAAAGGTTACCAAACTTTGCTTGGTTTAAAGAAAGACCTTTTGTTTTAAAGAACTTTTGTTTTATTTTAGGCTATTCAGCAAAAACTTTTGTATATTTATACACACTTTTTGTACAGGGCTATAGGTTCAAACCTAACATTTAACCTACTTTTCCTACAAATATTGAGCATATATTGTATTTTGGCCAAGAGTTGCATTTTCATTGTAATAAATATATTGTTATTTTATTTGGGCTAAATGTATTTCAAAATATCAAAAACTACAAGATCCGAAACGTAAGCTTTCATATCCAGCTGCTTAAAATGACGCTAAAGCCCAACCATCCCCCTTGTAACCTAACCATTCACTATTGACAAGCAGTTTTCTTGTGAATTATGTGAATTTTAATACTTAGAGTTAGGGTGGTGGTAATATGCTACTGATGTAACATATTGCTATACTATTCCAGTGAATGTTTCCAAACACGTTTAGCCAATTCTTGCGCCTATCAACAGTCTTCCAAAAAAAATAAAATGGAAATTGTAGCCCCCACCTCCACAGGAAATTGGGCCCCACAGCCCCTGGGACAACAAGTATAACTTATGCAATTTACCATTATTTACGTAAACGATCTTAGAGATTGTTTTCTGTGAGAAAGTATTATATTTTGTTTGATATGTGTGTGGAGGGTAGGGGACATGAGCCAAAAAGTTGTTCTTAATTTTTGGTAATTTGTGGAAGCTTTAGTGGATTGTTGGCTAGGCTAAGATTGTGAGTGCTTTCCCAAGAGTATACTTTTGGAAAGCAATCAAAGACAGTATATATGACGAATTTCTTATGTAGGGTTGGAAGGGGGGGGGGGTAGAACTAACTTAAAAATTTTGACTTTTTGGGAACAACATGTGGGATGGAGTTGAAAATTTTTGGTATAATTTCAAAATGACAGGTGAACTTAAGAAAATCAAAAGACTTGTTGATGTTTTATAAAGAGGAAGGGTTAGAAAGTCTGCACTAAGGGGTGGGGGAGGGGTTGAGCTAACATTAAATTTTGACTTTGAGATTTGGCTTATTGGGTATGACTTGGGGGATAGTATTGACATTTTCAGCCACTTTTGGACAAAAGACGGTGGAGCAGGGGAAATTCAAATTTCATGTTTATCCCCTGCATGGAATAAACAATTTTGTAGCCGGTCCAGACCATTTTGATATGTTTGCTCTATTAGGTCCTATGAGATGTATAATTTATACATGGTTATGGAGGAAGATAAATCAAAAAGCAGTGTATGGTGCCAGGTTGTCGAAATTGCTTATCTGCAACTTCTAAGAAACTAATATGGGTATTAACTTAAACTTTCAGGAAATTTTAAGAATGATGTTGAACCAAATATGAATCCAGCTTATCAAAATGGCGTATCTGCACTATAATAGGAGTGGTTAAGAATAGAAAAACTTGCGGAATGTTGAGGGCATGTAGAATTAAGTTAATTGATGCTCAGTGCATCCTTGTTGTTAAAATGTGTATGAGGTATATCTCAAGAATGGCTAAGGGTAAAGAAAAAGTACGTGTATCCAAGTTGTCAAATTGGCGTATTTGCAACCTCTAAGGAATAGCTGAGGGTATTAATTTGGGATGTTAAGGGAATGATGAGGGAGATGCTGAACCTGATCAGAAGATACTATATGCATCCAGGTTATCAAAATTGTGCATCTACAATATGTCAAGGATGGCTAAGGGTATTAAGTTGAAACTTTCAGATAGGGCTGAGGGGGCTGCTGAACAATTATAAATCAAAAAGTACTATGTGAATAAAAGTTGTCAAAATGCTGTATCTGCAATATGCCAGGAATGGCTAATAGTATAATAATATCCGGTACTTCTTTGATATACTCACTCTTTTTATATCTCTAACTCAAAACGCTTTAAACAAATCCGTTTTACGGGATGGTTCAACACACTGCTGTAGATGTATAGCGTGGTTTTAATTGCGTACACGATATTTAAAGTGTTGTTTTTTGGGGAGGGGAGGTACCTAGGTTAGGTTATTTTACGTATTTAATATATGCTATGCTTTGCCCCCCCCCCCTAATGTGCAAATATATAGCCCAAATTTGTTTCTAAACTATTATATAGTCATCCTTTTTTATTTTTATTTCATTAGCATTAACCGAACTAGCACTAAATAAAAGAATGGGTATATTGAAGAAGTACCCAATATCCTTTATATTTTTTTACCATTTTTTTAGAATTAGAAGAAGGGGATACACCAGAAAATGATGAAGAACTTCTAAAATACTCTGAGTTGCAAATTAAACAAGAATCAAATTCACCAGCGTTTTTGACACAATTGAAGCTTGACCTTGAAATTCCTGGCACTAGTCTATCTTATGGGCGAAATAAAGGTATTATTTGAGAATAATACTATTCACGTTTTATATTTCTTTTGTGATTGTTTTTTTTTCTTGATTTGTTTACTTCTGTTCATTGTTCATTAAAAAAATGCAGTGGTTTTCATTTTCACTTCAAGAATGCAAATGCCAGATACAATAAGTCAACTAAGTAAACAGCAAACACAAAGTATAGAAAATTGTTTTGATGATTTATTGAACATGAAATATTTTGTAAGGAAAGTAAAAGAGAGAAAGAGAGAAATGAATAGATATTAAGGAATCTGGTTAAATGTACAAAATACAAGGTAGTAGGTAGAAAATAACAGTTCTCCAAAGCTTGGGATATACTTTGTATACCTGTATTAGAATATCTTACTAAAGATTGACGTCATATTAGGCTAAATCGTTTTTATATTTAAAAACATCTAGCTTTACAAAAGGTATATCATTTTCAGTATTATTGCTGTTACAAAGATGTATTTTATTCTAAATAATTTAGAATGGTAATTTATGACACTATCTATGCGCAATGTGCCTTGGTATCAGAAAATGTAATTAATTTAAAAGTCCATTAGCAGTCAAATTGTTTTTAAGTTTTTGACTAATTGTAAACACGCCTTGACTGTGGGGGATTGGACTTTTAAACTAATATTGTAATGTAAAATAGCCGTCGTAAGAACTAAAGAAGAGAATGATTTCTGAGTTAGTTGTGTTGCATTGCAAGTTGAGGAAAGTACGTAGGATTGTCAGAGGCAACGCTATAGCGTTGCCTATAGTAAAGGCCATATGGCTACAATGTTTTATTATTATTTATTCATTTTTTCCCAGAGGCACTTCATATGGAAGGGGTCGTCGTAGAAACTTCAAAGGGGGCTCTTTCGATTGAAAATCTAGAGTTCTAGTGCCCTTTTTAATAGTCGAAAGTGATTGGAGGGCAACTAGCCCCCCCCCCCAACGCCCATCATTCCCCCAAACATATCCAATCAAAATTTTGAGATAACCATTTTTTTCAGCATAGTTGATGTTCAGATAAAAAATATGTTTTTGATGAGGAAACTACCCCACACCCCTAGAGGCAAGGGTTTTAAGTTATTCCCTGGGGGCATGTAAGGTTTTTTATAGAAGGCGTTGTCATAGATACTTCAAAAAATGCTCATTCGATTGGAAATTCAAAGAGCTAGTGCCCGTTTCAATAGTCGAAAGAGATTGGAGGACAACTAGCCCCCCCCCCACGCCCATCATTCCCCCAAACACATCCGATCAAAATTTTGAGATAGCCATTTTGTTCAGAGTCGTTGTTTTCCAGATAGAAAATATGTTTTTAAGGAGGAAACTCCCCCACAACCCTCAGGGCAAGGGTTTTAAGTTATGCCCTGGGGCATATAAGGTTTTTATAGAAGGTGTTGTTGTAGAAACTTCAAAAAAGTGCTCATTCGATTGGAAATTTAAATGGGTAGTGCCCTTTTTAATAGTCGAAAGTGATTGGAGGGCAACTAACCCCCCTCTCACGCCCACCTTTTCCCCTAACACATCCAATCAAAATTTTCATATAGCCATTTTATAAAACGTAGTTTTAAGTTCTGGAAATTATATAATAATAATAATAATTTGTTTTTTACCCAATATAAATAAATTTAAGTGTATTAAAAAAATAAAAGAGGAAAAAAATAAATAAACAAACAAAAAAAAAACAAAAAAAAAACACACAAAGATACATTTAACAACAACACAATAAATAACTATAAAACTCAATGCGCTGTGGCTAACCGGATAAGTGGGTGGTTAACACCCAAAGTAGCATAAATGTGTCTCTTGAAGACGGCTACTTTGTCTGAAAAAAAAATTTAAAAGATCCGGAGTGCCAAAAATTCGCATCATCTTTCTAATACTGTATCTGCGAGGTAGATACAATTAAAACTTTCAATATCTAAAATGCATATTTCTAATATTGCTGATATCCCCTGGCCGAAACAGGATGTGAAGGCCAGCTGGGAACAAAACTGCATGGTCACAAAAACTCGAGTACAATTTAGCCAATGCTTTTCTGTTATATCTTCCCCTGTTGGGGACAATTTTGGCGTACCCAAGTTTCAGCTTATCTTTAATATCACTCAATGCCCGGAAACGAAATAAAGTAAGCGATTTGCAAATATTGATCCCAAGCCATCGGAAAGATTCAAAACATTTTACAGAAAATGCGCCGCAATCAAGCGGCGTTGCTGAAGATTTTGAATTAAACACTAAATACTGGCATTTATCAGTGTTGAGGCTTAATTTAATTTTCCCTTACAGCTTAAAGACTAGTTTCACAGAATTAAACTAATTGAACTTTGACCGGCCTACGGACAGATCATGCGTAAGTACAGTATAACAGACGTTCGATGACCCCTAAGAGTAACACAGCGGCATTTTTGTTATCACATTCAATAAACAATGTTTAAAAATTTGAAGTGAAACCACACAACCCTGACATACCCCAGATCTAACTGGGATTTTACCAAATGCCCGGGACCCCTGCCTCAACTGAATAAATGAGTTCTGGTACCAAAACCAAAGTACACAAATAACTGAACTATTCACACCCAAACGTGCCAGAGAAAACCATGCCTGAGAGTGACAAACAGTATTGAAAGCTTTAGATAGGTCTAACGCACAAAAGTGAACTTCCGTTTTTAAGCGATGTCCTTTTTATAACACCTTTGCATGTATACGATGGGCATGCTGGCATCCTATGCGCGACTTAAAACCGAACTGATTTGCGTCATAATCCACCTTATCTTGAATAAATGGGAGCAGTACATATTCAAATAGTTTGCTTAAATTACACGCTACAGTGATAGGGTGGTATGATCCACAATTAAGCGGATCCCTCCCTCGCTTCAGAACAGAGGTAACAGTACCACACAGGAAAGAATAAGGCACTAGTGAGCTACTAACACACATCTGAAAAAGTAGTTGCAGATGGCTAATCAACTCGGGAGAATCGATTCTTAAATATTCAACACAAATTCCATCCAAATCAACAGACTTAGATTTTAGTTTTTTAATGCTTTTCACAACAGACTCAGCACTAATAGGGATAATATGTCTTTAAGGATGACAACTTCCCCACAGCCCTCTGGGCAAGGGTTGTAAGTTATGCCCTGGGACCATATAAGGTTTTGTATAGACAACGTTGTTGTAGAAACTTCAGAAAGGGCTCATTCGATTGGAAATTTACATAGCTAGTTCCCTTTTTAATAGTCGAAAGTGATTCTAAGGCAACTGACACCCCTTCCACGCTCACCATTTCCCCAAACACATCCAATCGAAATTTTTATATAGCTATTTTGTTCAACGTAGTTGAAAGTTCTGGAAATTATATGTTTGATTAGGACACTCCCCCCCAAAGTTTTCAGGCGCAAGGGTTATAAGTTATGCTCGGGGTGTATATATGGTTCTTATGAATAGAATGCTCATATAAACTTCAGAGAGGGCTCATTTGATTGGAAATTGAAAGTTCTAGTTCACTTTTTAAGCATCAAAAGATATTGGAGGGTAACCAGCTCCCCCCAAACCCTTTTTTCCCAAATGCATCCAATAAAAATTTGAAGATAGATATTTTGTTAAAAATACTTCAAAAATCAGATAACAAAAAATTCGGTGTCGACACAACTCCCTAGGGCCCTTAGGCAGACATTGTACGGTACAGCTTGGGGTCAATTACGGTTCCTCCGGACGCGATGCTCGGATAAACTTCAAAGGGGGT
Organism: Artemia sp. Qi Xiang Cuo; assembly: GCF_049724085.1. Taxonomy (NCBI): domain Eukaryota; kingdom Metazoa; phylum Arthropoda; class Branchiopoda; order Anostraca; family Artemiidae; genus Artemia; species Artemia sp. Qi Xiang Cuo. Next base: position 5,218,440 of record NC_142803.1, read on the forward strand.
TCATTTGAGTTGAAATTGACAGCTCTCGTTCACTTGTTCCGAGTCAAAAGGGATAGGTGGGCACCTAGCCCCACCCCCCTCCACGGACTTGTTTTCCTCAAATTCATCCGATAAGAACTTTGAGATGTTTTTTTTTAATAGTTCAAAGACCATATAACAAAAACTCCGGGGTCGACACAGCCCCCCAGGGCCTGAGGGCAGGTGTTTAGAGTCAAAAGAGATTGGAGGTTAACTAGCCCCCCCCACGCCCCATTTTCCCCCAAATGCATCCAATAAAAGATTTGAGATAGCCATTAAGTTAAAAATTGCTCAAAAGTCAGATAACAAAAACTCAGGTGTCGTCACAACCCCAGGGGTAGGTGTTGTAAGTTATGCCCTCGGGCATATATTGTTCGTATGATAGGGATGCTCGTATACACTTCAGAGAGGGCTCATTTTATTGGAAATTGAAACTTCGAGCTCACTTTTTAATAGTCAAAAGAGATCCGAGGGCAGCTAGCCCCCCTCCCCCACGTCTTCTTTTTCCGAACCCATCTGATGAAAATTTTGAAATAGACATTTTGCTAAAAATAGTTCAAAGGTCGGATAAGAAAAAATCTGGTGTCAATACAATCCCCCAGGGCCCAGGGGAAGGCGTTCTAAGTTACGCCCTAAGGGCATGTATGGTTTTTATGAAAGGGATGCTCGTATAAACTTCATAGAGGGCTCATTTGATTGGAAACGGAAAGTTCTAGTTCACTTTTTAAGAGTCAAGAGAGTTAAGGGAAACTATCCCCCCCCCACGCCCTTTTTTCCCCAAGCCCATCCGCTACAAATTTTGAGATAGCCAGTTATTTGGAAATTGTTAAAAAATTAGTTAACAAAAACTCCCCCCAGGGCCTGGGGGATAGGCGTTGTAAGTGTTGTCCTGTGGGCGTATATTGTTCTTATGAAAGGGATGCTTGTATAAACTTCAGAGGGGGCTCATTTGATTGGAAATTGAAAATCATAGTTCAGTTTTTAAGAGTCAAAAGATATCCAAGGGCAACTAGCCCCCCCTCCCAAACCCTTTTATTCCCCAAGCCCAACCGATAAAATTTTTATAATAACCATTTCACTAAAAATAGTTCAAAGGTCAGATAAGAAAAATTCCTGTGTCGACGCAACCTGCCAGGGCCCGGAGGCAGGCATTATGAGTAATGCTCTAGGGGCATATATAGTTCTTATGAAAGGGAGGCTCGTATAAACTTCGAAGTTTGGCGGGAGGGGCTAGTTACCCCCTCTGATCTTTTTTCACTCTGAGAAAATGAACTACAACTTTTAATTTCCATTCAAATGAACCTTCTCTGAAGTCTATACGAGCATCCCTTTCATAAAAACCAAATACGGCCCCAGGACACAGCTTACAATGGCTGCCCCCCCCCGGCCCCGGAGGGGATGCGTCGACACCGGTGTTTTTGTTATCTGACCTTTGAACTATTTTGAAAAAATAGCTCTCTCAAGGATCGTATCGGATGGGTTTGAGGAAAATAGGGCGTGGAGAGGGGGGCTATTTGACCTCCGACCTCTTTTGACTCTTAAAAATTGAACGAGAACTTTCAGTTTCCAATCATATGAGCCCTCCGAAGTTTATACGAGCATACCTTCCATAAGAGCCATATATGCCCCCAAAGCAATACTCGCAACCCGTGCCCCGGGCCCTAGGGGGTTTTGTCGACACAGGAGCTTTTCTTACTTTTCAATACTTTAGGAGTTTTCAATACTTTATAGAAAGTATTGTCGTAGAAACTTCAAAAAGGGCTCATTCGATTGGAAATTGAAATGGCTAGTGTATTTTTTAATAGTCGGAAGTATTTGGAAGGCAACTAACACCCCTTCCACGCCCACCATTTCCCCAAACACGTCCAATCAAAATTTTGTGATAGCCATTTGGTTCAACGCAGTTGAAAGTTCTGAAAAATATGTTTCTAAGGAAGATACTCCCCCCACAGTCTTCAGGGTAAGGGTCGTAAGTTATGCCCTGGGGGCATATATGGTTTTTATTAAAAGCTTTGTCGTAAAAACTTTAAAAAGGGCTCATTCGATTGAAAATTGAAAGGGCTAGTGCCCTTTTTAATTGTCGGAAGTGATTGGAGATAAGATATTTATTTCAAAAAATGACTATCACAAACCCCAAAGGGCCGAATTCGCATTACAGGAGGGCAACTAACCCGCCTCTCACGCCCACTTTTTCTCGAAACACATCCAATCAAAATTTTGAGATAGCCATTCTGTTCAACGTAGTTGAAAGTTCTGGAAATCAGGTCTTTGAGGATGACAGTCCCCCCCCAGCCCTTGGGGCAAGTGTTATAGGTTATGCCCTCAGGCTATATAAGGTTTTTATAGAAAGTGTTGTTGTAGAAACTTCTAAAAGGGGTCATTCGATTGGAAATTGAAACGGCTAGTGCCCTTTTTAATAGATGAAAGTAATTGGAGGGTAACTAACTCCCCTCTCACGCCCACCATTTTCTCAAACACTTCTAATCAAAATTTTGAGGTAGCCATTTTGTTCAACGTAGTTGAAAGATTCGGAAATTAGGTATCTGAGGATGATAACCCCCTCAGAGCCCGTAGGGCAAGGGTTGTAAGTTAAGCCCTGGGGGCATATAAGGTTTTTTATAAAAAACGTTGCCATAGGAACTTCAAAAAGGGCTCATTTGATCGGAAATTGAAAGGACTAGTGCCCTTTTTAATAGTCGAAAGTGATTTAAGGGCAACTAACCCCCATCTCACGCCCATCATTTCCCCAAACACATGGAATCAAAATTTTGAGATAGCCATTTTGTTCAACGTAGTTGAAAGTTCTGGAAATCAGGTCTTTGAGGATGACAATCCCCCCCCCAGCCCTTGGGGCAAGTGGTATAGGTATGCCCTGAGGTTATATAAGGTTTTTATAGAAAGTGTTGTCGCAGAAACTTCCAAAAGGGGTCATTCGATTGGAAATTGAAACGGTTAGTGCCCTTTTTAATAGATGAAAGTAATTGGAGGGTAACTAACTCCCCTCTCACGCCCACCATTTTCTCAAATCAAAATTTTGAGATAGCCATTTTGTTCAACGTAGTTGAAAGATTCGGAAATTAGGTATCTGAGGATGATAACCCCCTCAGAGCCCGTAGGGCAAGGGGTTGTAAGTTATGCCCTGGGGGCATATAAGGTTTTTTTATATGAAACGTTGTCATAAGAACTTCAAAAAGGGCTCATTTGATCGAAAATTGAAAGGACTTGTGCCCTTTTTAAGCCCTCAGGGCAAGGGGAATAAGTTATGCCCTGGGGGCATATAAGGTTTTTATAGAAAGCGAGGTTGTAGAAACTTCAAAAAGGGCTCATTCGATTGGAAATTAAAAGGGCTAGTGCCCTTTTTAATTGTCAAAAGTGATTGAAAGGCAATTAACCCACCTCTCACACCCACCATATCACCAAACACATATAATCAGATCGGATGTCAGAATATAATTTATACTTTGCTGAAAAAAATCTTTAAATGTTTTCACTTTTATAACTAAGAAATCAAAAATCAATTCAGATTTTAAGGAATGAATATCAGCGTATGTATAACAAACTGACAATGCACATTTTTTTTCAGTAAGTTCATTTGAATTATTTTCAGTAAAGTACACATTATATTCTGGCTTTTAGAAAGCTTGGGGCTTAGAAACCTACTCATATTAATTTCTGCTCGTTTTGAGTTTGACTCTGTTATTTATTTTAATTTCTGTTTGTTTTGTGTTTCGTTTATTTATTGATACTGATTTGTGGTAGTTGTGGTTGTGTCTATTTTTGTTCATTTTGGTTTAATGGAGGTCTTTACTTAAAAAAAAAACTTATTTGGCTGAAAAAGTTTTTTTTTAAATTAATTACGACAGAAGACCAACTATTTCGAACATAAATTGCTAAGCCACCTTTCGCACTGACTTTCCCATTGCGGAAACAGCACTTCATATTGGAGATATCCAGCATGGAAACATGAATATTATCCGATAAAAAAGGTTTCACAAACAGTAACAACGGCATGTGGACACGAAGCTTGTAAGAACCTGACTTCGTTCTGAGCACTTTGTAAACCTTGAGCATTTAATTGTATTACGCTTAGAGGAAATTTACACTGGCCAAGAGCACTGGGTAGCTGGTGACTGTACGTAGAAAAATCACATTCTGGCAAGTCTTGAAAATGTTATCTAATTTCAACTTCGAATCTAAAAATCCTTGGAAACGGTCCATATCAGAATGTAACTATACTTTATTCAAATGGACGGTTGGGTCTCCAAACTTTAAATATCAGCAACATCAGTACTTGTCTTACAGGGCATAATATGTGAGCCATTTCTCACATATATAACACCTCTAAGTGTCCACTGCTTGATGGCTAAATAAAATATCTAATTTTTTGGCTAAAAAATAGTCAGAAAAGTTTCAACAATATTCAATACAATTTACCTTCGTTCATGGAGTTATTGAGAGAGATTGTAAAATAAGTTCATAAAAACTTGCCACACAGGTTTGTTTATAATCCAGAAAAAGGCTATTTTTTCGTCTGCACTGATTGAAAAATACATTCATTCTGAATCTATCACTGAATTAAAAGATGCTCAATGCACCCTTGTTATCAAAATGTATATCAGCTATATTTCAATAATGGCTAAGGGTATCAAGTTTAAACTTTTGGTGAATTTTAAGGCATATATTGAGCTAGCCAAAATAATGAACAAAAGTATGTGTAGCTGAGTTGTCGAATTGGCGTATCTGCAACTTCTCAGCAAAAGCTAAGGGTATTAGTTTGAAGCCTTAAGGCAATGATAATGGGTATATTGCACTAGATCAGAAGATACTATGTGTATCAATAACGGCAAAGGGTATTAAGTTGATACTTTCAGGTAGCGCTGAGGGAGAAGTTGAACTATTCTAAATCCAAATATATTTTGTGAATAGAACTTATCAAAATGCTGTATCTGCAATGTACCACGAATAGCTAATGGTTTAACAATATCATTTATATTTTCTACCATTTTTTTTTCAGAATTAGAAGAAGGTGAAACGCCAGGGAATGATGATGAATTTAACCATTTTAAATTCTCTGAGTTGCCAGTTAAACAGGAATGTAATTCACCAGTCATTTTGACACAGTTGAAGCTTGACCTTGACTTTCCTGGGACTGGTCTATCTGATTGCCAAAATGAAGGTATTATTTGAGAGCAATAATATTCACCTTTTATATTTCTTTTGAGATTAATTTTTTCTTCATTTCTTAACTTCTGTTCATTATTTATTTAAAAAAACAAAAATCACAAAAGTAAAAATTTGCTTTTTCTTATCGTTTCCTTTTTTCAGAATTTCGGTTAGAATTAACATTAATTAATAAAAAATAAAGTGAATTAAGTATACAGCTTATAAATATTTTTAGGAAACGGGTATAGGGGCTTCTCGCTCTTCAACTCCTCTATGCCCCTTCTCATTAGATATTATAT